>NW_009260594.1:316903-319251 GCF_000687185.1 Egretta garzetta | reverse complement strand
TGCTTCGGTTGTGTGGGGGCGGGAGGGCGTTATCCTGTCCCCTAAAACACTTGGCACCGCGGCACCTTTTAATTTCTCTCGCTGCTGTGTTTGTCCCTTTGCCTCTGTCGTTTGTCTGTCCAAAGCGCCTGTTGGGCTCACCAGTCGAGTCCAAGGGCCTGGGTCTTCTCCTGAAGGAGATATACGGCCGGGGTTTGGCGTGTATAAAAAACATTCAGGACTTGAGATAACCTTTTAAGGCTTATTTAAATGGGACACAGCTTTCCTGTGGTCTCATCCAAGAATGTGGAATGAATTCCCCAGGAGCTATGGACAATTGTAAATCCGTTCTTCGGTGCAAGGCATGTTCTTTGGCGCTGATCTTTTCTGACATAAGTACATACATTCAGTTGTACTTACTTCAACATAAAAACTTCAAAGGATCTGTAGAGACACTCATGTTCCTTCCTAGGGACTGACAAGATAGCAGCAGAAATAGTGCTTTTACCTTGAGGTTTGTGTTTGTCATGCAATCTTTGCAGTATTCATGGGGTAACTTTTTCCTTTTTTTAACCAGATATAAACCCATTTTGTTCTTTTTCTGTTTTTAATATGAAAATCCCTTTATAGTAGGGCTGAGATAGGTCTAGCGTCTTAAAACATAGCAACATTATACGAAGTTAAGCTAATTTTAATAGAAAAATCACCCCAGTTACCCCTTTTGTGAAAAAGAATCACTCAAAGGCAGAGCTTCTGTGTTTGACTTTAGAAAAGAAAAGATACTTCCATATTTCTAATTCATCTTCCCATTTTGCATGTCACGTTGCTTACTGGTTTGTAACCAAGTGGCGCTTATAGCATTGGCTTTATAATACCCCTTGGGATCACCTGGTGGTGTGTTTATGCATGGTTTTACCAGTTTAATCTAGCTAATGCACAATTCAGTCTTGAAACCCAGCTTGGTAATTTTGATAACATTCTTTTTCAAGCTGCGTATGACCTTAGTAGTCTGTTTTCTTCTTTAGTTTCACTGACTAAACAAAGCGCAGCTGCCTAGAGATTATACCCAGGCAAGCAAAACAAAAAACATCAGATGGTGCCAGAACATTACTAGTACTACCATTTAAAGCTGCAGTTGGACTGGAGCTTTATTCTCTCAGATCACTACGTTGACTGTATTATACCACAAGAGTTGAAACTATGTAAAGAGCTTGCGTAAAAAAACCCTCTTGGCTTAACTGTGAAAGGGCTGTCTGTAGGCAGAGCATTCTCAATGAGAAATTCTCAACAGAAGAGCTTTCTATTTACCTTGGTTTGCCAGAGGCTGAATTTGCTGAACTTCGGCGTACACTGAAGATCTTACTAGTTCTTTGTTCTCTTTGACCTTTTTTGACGGGAAATGTGCCAAAGACTTGTCTCCACTAGCAAAAGCATGTATTTTAGCTAGCTCAATTTAGCTAAACCTTAAAAGCCCTGGAGTAGATGGAAAGGTTGTATCAACAGGTGTTAAAGGGAAATTAATCTCGAGGTTTCTTTTAGAAATGTAGTGTGGATATTCTCTTTAGGTAATTTGGCAGAGATCGGAGAATCATTGTTTTTCAAAAAAACCCACACAGATTGAAATAAATACATATGAAAGTATAGTCTGTTATCAGCATTCAGGATACAATATCATACATGTTAATGTACTTTCTTGGCATGCCAGGGTGATGTGTCTTTTGTATATATCAGATTACTCCGCTATATGTTGAATGTGGTTCATGAGGGCATTGTTGAAGGGATTAGGCTTAATTAGTTAGATCCTTCTGATAAAGATTGTAGGTGCCCATTCAAATTGTTTTGAATGATCGGTGCAAATATTTTAGTTCATTTAAACAAATCAACAAACTGAAATCAGCCACAGTTGTGCTATAATGTACCTTTATATACTTTGTATGTTGCATCATCAGCATCAATGATTTAGAATAAAACATTACTTAAAATAGAAGTTAGTAGGTTACTTCCTTAATATAAGAATTTAGTTTGCTTTCATATGTTCCGTCTGTATCCAATCTGGAACAGTTATAAAGAGCTGTTATTTTCTGTAATTATAAACAGTTTTATTGTGATGTTCTCCATATTTTACAAAACTTAAATTAGGCTAGTATGTCACCCTCTTTAACATTACTGTCATCTGAGAGAATTACATACTACAGAGATCAACAGAACTGGGCAGAAAGCAGCAGCTGTTACCTTGTGCTGCCCTTGTTTTATACACTGCGCCATCAGCTGAAAAGCTTGTCCAGCATCATTCTCTTGCCACACAGAGGCCTCAAACAAATTATCTTGCTGTAGTGTCCAAGCCAACCACCAATTTCCTGATCAGCCAC
>NW_009260594.1:297869-316885 GCF_000687185.1 Egretta garzetta | reverse complement strand
AACCTCAGATATGCCTCAGAACTTGCACCCTACTTTTAAAAATTTCTTCTATGTTCTTTTCCTTTCTCGAAGCTTGTCCAATCAATTACATCTAGGGGGTTTTTTGGCCATTACAGTTTAAATCTGTGTGGTTTCCAGCCAAGAGGAAGGTACTGCCATTTTAGAGTAAATACCAGTGAAGGAACAGGGTAGAGAGAATGAGAAGCAGCAGTATACTGAAAGTCTGATTCTTTAAGAGGAAAGTGCTTTTCTATTGTAAATTTTCCTGAAGTTATAGCTGAACTCATTTTGAAGAACCTCAGTGATGAAGTTGTGTGGCTTGCGGGTTTCCTTAAGGGTGTCTGGGAGCATGACTGGCAGCAGTGAAAGTAGCTTTAGCTTCTCCCAACAGCTGCAATTGCTTGGGGTTCTGTAGAACATAAGGAAGCCATTTGAGAAGAGAACAAATGACATTTTGTTTCCTTTTCTTTTCCCACTTCAGAAATGGGCTGGTAGTTTCATTTTGTATCTCTTGTCCTATCAGGTCACTGTGCCAACTGCTGACAACATAATCATCATCATTAAGAAATTATATTTTAGCCTGATGGTGGATGATTCTTTTTCTGCTTGTTGGTAGCAAGTAATATCTTTTATTTGTGCCTTCAGGAAAAAATTTCCTCCATTTGATTTTTTTGTGGGTAACAAAAGCACAAATAAACTAGAGTCAAGTAGAAGATCAAGCCTTCTGTGTCATCTTCAGTCTCCTGCTACTGTCCTTTAAAGGTATTTTTTAGTCCTTCTATGCATATGCTTACTACATTAAGAACAGGAACAATGTCAGAGCCTAAACATTTTTTATTTTATTTCTTCAGAATTATGTTTGGTTTAGGGGGTTACGGAGAAGAAGATAGACGGGAGAGAATCACCTTTACCCTACAAGCAGTCATTCTTAAAAGAAGATAATCAAATCAAGTATGCCAATAAGTGCCATCGTAAGTAGATTTTCTGAATAGATTTATTATACTGTCACAGTTTTTAATACAAATGTTTATGAAAAAATCAGCAATACAGCGGAACGAAGACAGTAGTTGGTTCTCTGTCTTTCTCTGGCAAACAGATAATTCTATCTTGGGCCTTCCTTGCCAATTCCTGTATGATCCCAGCAAATAAAAGCTATTAGCAATAAATTTTCCCAATTCTGTCCATTTTAATCTAGTTTTTCTCTGATCTTAATGAATTGTCATAAATTCCTCTAGGTCAGGGATGGGGAACCTTGTTGAGGGCTAAGCAGGCTTTTCTGAGTCTTTTAAATGGCTCCATATTATCATACACCAGAAAAAATAAAATTACCACAGGTTGTATGGAATTAAAGTTCTCAGGCCTCAGAGTCCCTGTTCTGTTTCTACTTACAGCTTATGGCTGTGTTTAAACTAGGTTTCACAAGAGAAGGGACTTTTCTTGCTGAACATTGTGAAGATCTGCCTTATTATTGTCCAGATTCTCATCCTTTCATGTCATGTTTAGAGCTGCACTGGAGAGTATTATCATATTGGAGCCATTTCCCCAAAACACATGGAATGTGTTCGGCCAAAATGTGGTACCATTTAAGAAAGGGCTGAAGAATCTCTCTTGCATTTAAAATAGATAGAAATTATTCTGAAACTAAGATTTATTTTATCTAGAGTTATTTAATCCTCTCCAGTAGTGCTGTATGTCTGGGGGATGATGCAACAAAGATGCAGCTGACTCACCTAACTGGCACCAGTACTTTACAGGACTAGGAAAGGTTTGTCAAATGTCGCAGCGTGTGTTAAAAACAGTGTGTGATGGTATTCAGTTAAGCAATTCAAGTGACTCACTTACTGACCAAAGCCTGTTACAAGGTCTACAGAGAAACACAATTTAAGGGCATTGTAAATTTGAGTAGCTTTGTAACAATAACATAACTTAACTTTTGGTATGGTCTCATAAAAAAAGTAAATTCAGGTTACAGTTTTGCAGGAGAGTTTGACATAATGACATTGTCTGGGAGTTGCAAGAGATGTAAACTGACGATTTAGGACTCAACATTTCTTCAAGAAGTACATTTCTGAACTTGCTAAGGGGCTTTGCCATTTAGAAATGTGGGTATCTTCTTACTCTCTTTACACAGAGGGCAGAGAATTCCTCCCACGTGTCCCGATCACACTTGAGATCTTTCAGTGTTTAGAGATGAAGGCATTAACAACAATACATATTTAATGGGGAAAGCACCTTCTAACAAAATCTGTGACTTAAATGTACTATAAATCTAGTTGAAAAGAATAAAATATTTGCCTAGCCTTTATACTGAAGAAACCGTAATATGAGCTATTTTCCATCTGCACACAGACTGAGCTCTGGTAATCTGGAAATCAATCTAGCAACTGGAAAAATGCTGGCATGAATTTTGCAGGGTGAACAATTCACTGTAATCTTGGTATTATTTTATTATAAAACATGCAACATCATAATTTAGTCTTGAGAACAACAGGCCTGATGTCTTTGCTGAGAACACGAGTTTAGAGTTCACAGCATGCTGAATCACATTTTATACATCTAATGCATTGCTTAGATGCATAACATCTCATCATTTGATTTAAGCATCTTATCATCTTGTGGGCAGAATTTATTTAAAATTTAATACAGAAGTCCATGCTATTTTCTCAACCACAAATAAGCGATTTCTACTTTAGTCTCCACAGAGACTTTGAAAAGATATAGAGGAATGCTGCTCAACTGGAATGTTTACTTCACTGCAGCCTGTACAAAAAGGCAAATAAGCATAATCTCTTTTCCCAAAACTTTCCCACCATCACCTCTTTTCAGAGTGTTTGGCCTATTAATATGTTTAAAATAAGGTTACTTGCTCTTTGTAGTCAATTTGTTTTGCAAGAATGCAATAGATATGTTGTCTTCTCACAAAATTTAGACTATTTACAGTAGTTTGATGTGTAGCAAATTTAGCAAGGGTAAGAAAGAACTGATTTAATATTTTAAGAGTATTGTCCCTAATCATAAGCATTATATGCTATGTTTATTTTCAGTAAGGAGTGTTTATTTTTTCTTTATACACTATATTTATTTGTTATTAATAGATACAGCAATGTCCAAGCTAGTATTTAAAGCTTGTGTATACACATACACAAGTAGGTTCCGAGGTATATGCATATTATTAGGTTCTTTATGAACCATGCTGTCTGGTACAAAGTCATATTAAAATCTGGAGGAAGTATATATTTTCTTTTTTTTTTTTTGTGTCCAGGTAAAAAGCAGAAATAATTTATTACACTTAAGCATAAGCCTGGCTATGGTAATTTTTAGGGTACTAGGTGGGAAATCTAAGGAGATCAAAGGGAGGGTAAAAGTAAAGTCAAGGAGACCTAGAGCTGAGCAATCCATCATAAAACACAAGTATATAGAATAAGCACTATCCCATGAGTGCTTCTGTTACTCTTTTTATTTCCATAGCTAGAAGTATTAAAGGGGTGTCTATTAAAACTAAGTTTCAGCTGTGTCAATTTAGAATAGATTTCCAGCTCCTTCTGCATCTCATTCTGGGATTTAAGGCCAAAACATTTTGCTTTAGATCTAAAATCACTCCTAGTGATTTCTACATAGGAGGAGCCCCGTGTACAGTGTAATCCCTCATCTAATACTGCCCTGATTTTAGGATGCCAAAAAGATCTTTCTTTAGGGTTACTGTTTTTTGTATAAGGATGGGAGGCAAAGGTAGCAGGGTTTATCCTACCAAAAATTGGAGAAGTCTTTTTCTTCTTATCTGAGAATTAAGATAATCCTTTTTGGCGCCTGCTTAATTTTGCTTCCTCCTTGTTCTGATGGAAGCAAAAATGCAGAAATTATTTTTTCATCCTACTCATTTCTCTCCCCCCCCCCTCCTCCTTCCTCCCCCCCATGGGAAATGGAAAAAGAAGGGGAGGATTTATGTAGTAGAAAAAAAATAAGTAGCCACCAGAATTGGCAGAATAAACTCAAATTGCTCCCCAAAAATCATGATCTGCACTTGGACCTCAATTTAGAGAGCAGATGGGTGTTTTGCTACTTTGACAGCTCTCAGGAGCTGTCAGGAGACTATTCTGGCTATGTGTGAACTAGCAGACTCATGTGCAGGATGCTACCGCATCTGATTCCCAGATGAAGTGAGGCTTCGGTTCATAGCAGCATCTCCTGCAGCTTCATCAGCTCCGTATCAGTAGGAAGAAAACCCAAGTTCAAAGATCAGGGGAAAGCCCTAGCCCACCCTGGCTAGGTTTCCAACCTTAGATTGTTCCAACCTGGGACATACAGGACACGTTCATCAGCTGTCTAGACTAAAACAACCACTCACACCAATTAAACAAGTCCAGCTCAGGTGACTTCTGAGCTGCAAATCATTGCAGATTTGGGATGTACACCAGGGCAGTCACTCTATATGCTTATCTACTCCTACCATCCATAGCTACTAGCTATTGCCACTGCTGGAGACTGGACACTGGGCTACTTAGACCTTTGTTCTGAGCCACTAGCTCTATTATGTTCTTATTTTCACAGAGTTAGCCAAGGGACTCTATAGATACCCTTTCAAGGAGGGCTTTGGGATTTTTTTCCCCAGTAAAAAAGCAGAATTTCTGCGTGGATCTTTAATGATATTGTAGCCTAATTTTACACTGCAGTAGTCAAAACTTATTTTGCCCATTTTTTAACTGTCTTTCACTGAAGCTGAAGTTGCTCAGAACTGCTGAAATAAGCCCAGATCACAGAATCACAGAATTGCAAGGGTTGGAAGGGACCTTGGGAGATCATCTAGTCCAACCCCCTGCTAAAGCAGGTTCTCCTAGAGCATGTTACACAGGACTTTGTCTAGGCAGGCTTTGAATATCTCCAGAGAAGGAGACTCCACAACCCCCCTGGGCAGCCTGTTCCAGTGCTCCGTCACCCTCAGAGTAAAGAAGTTCTTCCTCATATTCAACTGAAACCTCTTATGTTTCCGTTTGTACCCATTGCCCCTTGTCCTGTCGCTGGGCACCACTGCAAAGAGTCTGGCTCCATCCTCGTGACTTCCGCCCTTAAGATATTTGTATGTATTCATGAGGTCCCCTCTCAGTCTTCTCTTCTTCAGGCTGAACAAGCCCAACTCTCTCAGCCTTTCCTCCTAGGGGAGATGGTCCAGTCCCTTTATCATCCTAGTTGCTCTCCTCTGGATGTCACAGACTGAAACAAAGGGAATCCTACTCAGCTCATAGGCAGCAGCACGCACAGGGCAGTTCTGTTACTCGGTTTGTAAGACATGAACTTGATGAAAATCCAGGCCTTGTTGCATCTGTTTGCTTCCAAGTTTCAAAAGTTCAGTCTGTTTTATTCATACTTCCAAGTGCCTTGATAACTATTTAGTTTGAACAGTAACTGCAACATAACTTCTAAGCAAATGCTATAATAACATTAATATTATAATCTGTAAATGCTACTTGAGTTAACTGAATTCTCTGGACAATTGTCAGAGAATGGAGAGTTACATCATTTGCTTTCCATTGCGCAAGAGAATTTTTTTTTTTAAATAAACTTTTGAGGATTATACTAACAAGCAAGTCTAACTATAAAAATAGTCTGGGGTATACAGTGAGACCTAGATTTCCATAGCATAAGCCGAAGTTGATAATGTTTAGGATTCCATAGTTTCTTACAGTTGTATATTTACTTGAGATATACACAATAGATAGTTTGTTTTAATTTACTGGTCAAGTTTGCAATATTGTTTGTAGATTTGCAGCATTAAGTCGTTCAAAGTCAGATATCAACAAATGAAGGCATGAGTTTAGTCGGGTGTTTCCAGTTCAGGACGAACAGACCAAAAGTTGTTCATACGTATGTGTTCCATTGGTGTTGATGTGGTTACACATGCATAATCAAGAGCAAAATTTATCCCTTTGACTTAAAGGTTAAAGCATGTAAATAGCCACAGTTAAGCTCTGCTATTCATATTGCATAAGAAATGAGGAGCTTTTCATTAGTATTACACTCTCCAGTTTATGCCGACTAGTTCTAATTATGCTGTTTCTGGTATGCCAACTAGAGAAAGATGCAGGTCTTCTGAATACAGCAAAATGAGTAGCAACTGAACTGTTGTCTTATCAGTCTTTCAGATTTTGTTTTACATATCTGACAATTTTAGACAGAACAAAATTCTACCCACAGTTTTCCCTGATCCTACTATCATTTACATATTGATAACATTAACCCATTCTGTCTGTAAAATGTTATGTCTACTTGGCTTTACACTTTTGGATGGAACTTTAATCTGTTAAATATCAGGGGTGATGTCTCATATGTTTAATCACTATGGAGTCGCTGCATTAAATTTACTCATTTCACTGAATTTCTAAAACACAAGGAAGATAATGTTCCTTTTCTTATAGGTAGTGGACCAATTTTATACCCTGAGTATTTGTCTTGGCTGCAGAGTTAACTCAACTTACAATTTCTTTGTGGTTTTTAGCTTGAATCCTGTATACCCACAAATCCTTAGTTGCAGCATTGTAGTACTTCAAATATTTCTGGGGATAATCAATGCAGCATCAGCTGATGCAGTGACTGTGCAAAGCATAGGTAATACTCTGCTGCATAACTGATCTCAGTAGTGCTTGACTGACTCAAGTGATGGCTGTCATTTCTGTTCCCAGTAGCAACATGGGCATATTCTGTATGGTGAATGCTCAGCCAGTGTAATTACTTCTTGGAAATGTTTGATTTTTGTCATGCACAGAGAAACTCTGCAGTATGCAATCTGCCATTCTCTGGGTTTTTTGAATGTACTGTGTCAGGATTCCTGGTCTTATTCAGACAACTAGATACAGAGTTAGGGGAGATGGACAGATTAATAGACAAATACAGATGTACATAGATGTGTGTGTGTGGCCTCAGGAAAAAAATCCAGATGGAAAAAACTGGCATATTTGGGAAAATCGAGACATATGGTAGCTTTAAATCAGGTTTACTTTACAGTGAAGACATTGCCTAAGGCATAATAATGCCAGCAGGAACAAAGCCTCCACTTAGGCAAGACATGGACCAAGTGTTTGGCAGGGGGTCCTGTGGAAAGGCTAGGAAGTATTACAAGCTGGGGAGAACTTTCTGGTAGCTGTTCCTGTATCAGATTGTTTAAATGGGAAATCAGTAGACTTCATACTCCAGGCATTTTGAATTATTTATTTGTGCTTAAGCCCTGCCAACCAAAGCGTAAGTTAAAAAGGAATTTTGGTTTCTGAACCTTCAGGGTTCACATTTTTAAGCTTTTCTTGGCAACCTTGGAGGCCAAAAAGGTCCTATATTTTGCTGCTTTCTTGTTTGCTTTTTTTAATTAAAGCTCAAATAACGCATGCAAGCTCTTAACTCCAGAGGCTGGAGCTTTAGTAAAAAAACAATCAAAAAATTGCAAAATGCATGATAAAATCTTGGTAGCTGGCAAAACTGATTTTGTTTTCTAGAGTGTGCCATATTGGAAAAGAATAAATAAAAAGGCAGAAAATGAGAAAATAACATCTTCCAAGCAGATAGGCAATGTTTTTCTGAAGTGGTACAAGGAAAACTTTCATCCCACTTAAACTTTTACTTTTGGATGGCATTTGAATTGGCCTTGTGTGTTTGGCAGCTCATCTGTTGAACCATCTGTTTCAAATTATGCATGCTCAGAGGGCACATTGCATCCAGGGATACAGTTCCCCCGAACACAAGAAATTTGAATTGGATTTGCAGTTTAGCGATCTGTAAACATGGATATGCAATCATACATCTAAATAAACTCTGTTTATTTTGGGGAAATTAAAGCATTCATACAGCTGGAGAAACCTGAGGGAAGGTTGTAAGTGGAAAGCCTTAGGCCATATTCACTGTCCTGTGTCCCTGGTACATTGCTCAGGCTCTGCAAAATAAGAGAAAACCACCCGAGGTCCCCCGCTAGGAAATTTCTCTTTCAGACTGAAGAGTTCTTAATGGATTAAGAGCTGACATAGTAACCAGTTTTATGGCCCATTTAAACAGTGTCTTAAAGGGATTGTAGGGTAGAGAAACTGCAATTTGGCTCCTTCTGTTAATGAATCATCTCCAATCACATCACAGTGCTAGAGGTGAACTGGGTAGTGAATCAGAAAGCTATAACCAACTCTCTGAGAGCCTTTGTTATGCAAGTACATCTTGGCCAGGAAAGAGGATTTTATCCATAAATTTTAATGGTGCATTAGGTAAATTTTAGATTATTTATGGCATACTAGTAGCACTTATCTTTTTCATGTTATCTGCTTTGAACACGCTTTTTTTCTGGAAGAATATACTGCTTGTTTCACCCCTCCCTATTCCTTCCTTTCCCCATAATGCTGACTCAATTCCTTTTGCTCTTTCAGTCAACTTGCAATTTTAGGCATTTCCTTGTCCGGTTTTCAGTGGAACACATTACTTCCCTCTCATCAGCACTGTGCAGCACTGCTGTGGCTGTTGAATAACATGCTGGCTGGAGAAGGTAGAGATTTCTTTAGAAGTGGTAGATACTTACATAAGACCATCTTTTCACGGAATACACTGAAACTATGGACTTGGGTAGCAGTTGTGCAGTTCTGTATGAGAGAAGGAAATTTGGCTCACATAATGAGGTGATAGAAGTAATGGTAAATCTAGAACGAGACAGGAGGCTTGAGGGATAAATGTAATTTTGTCATAGATTCTCTTTCTAGATTATGATATTTCCTTTTTATAGGTTTTCACATTAGCAAATACCTCAGATTGTTTGCATTAGCAGCAAAGTTTGAGTCCTCTGGTGATAAGGATCAGACTTAAGTAATATAGTTTATAATAAATTGTGAACAGAGCATTGACCAAATGTAGATCTATTATATTGTTTGGGCAGATCTTACTCAACGTGCATGAAGAGTCTGATTATGACATTAGGTTGAGTGAGGTGCTTGGAAGTATTTCTTCCTGCTAGAAGTAGCACACAGTTCATTTAATCAAATAATTTTATACACACAATTTGCACATCTAAAATCTTAGGAATTTTACTTTTAGTAATAATATACTTATTCTGCTCATCTGATCAAAAATAGATCTTTATATTGCATTGCTTACTCAAGTATTAAGTTGTACTACTTTTTATATTAGCAACTCCAAAAGAGCTACAGGAATTGATGAACATTATTTCAGCAATGTTACAAAATTGAGGTACCTGAAAGAAAAAAAAGTCTAACTAAAATTTTGCCTTTTTGAATCTTGTTAGTAGAAAAAAATGCTTTTCTCATCTGAACAATTTGTTAAGTTATTACAGAACTACAAGGGCAGGGGACAGAACTGCAGGTTTGTTAAAAAGTCAGCTTTATGATAATGAGAGAGTGGAGAGAGGAGGAGATTCTCTGCTGGTTTTAGAATCTGTCAAGGATGTAGGGGCTATGTTTTGGGCAAGAGAACTCTTTTAATCTAATGCCATCTGGCTGGCTTTTGTCTGTGCCAGTTATATAGGTTAAGCCCCCAGTCCTGCCTCTACAGTAATTCCCAGTTAAGTGACTGGAAACATATCTATTAAGTGATTTAGAAACCCAAGGACGTGATCCAAGCTTCTGTGCTTCTATCAGAGACTTTGATCAAGAGTTTTCTCATCCACTTCCTGAAACAATTTTTGGATACTCTTCTGCTTTCAAGCCTCACTGGCAGCAAAAAAAGGCTGGCTGTAGGTTCTGCTCCAATTTGCTGCCTGATGCACATGATAAATACAGTTTAAAAAGCCCCCAAAACCTACACACACACACACACACACAGGTCTTCTATCTCATTCTTGTAATGAGTAACTACTCTTTCTGAGATGTCATGCATATCAGCTTTGTTTCCTGTGCTTTGTTTTTGCAAGAGACAGAGATCTATTACTCCAAGGTTTTTCAAAGCCTGTGACTGTGTGACAATATTGGTAGTTCACTTAATCTCTTCAATTATTCTGTAAATGCAAGTCTCAATCCTATATTGAGGATAAATGTAGATTTTAAAGTTGTGATTGTAGGAACTCCATATACTATAAGAAGGGATTTGGAATTACCAGGATTAGATATTATGTTGACTTTTATTTGAATATAATAAACATTCTGATATCATCCAGGCCTGTCACAAACTTAGGTTGTTTAGAGTTCATGGACAACTTGCATACCTGAGAATCTCTACTACAAAAATAAAGATACTGAAAAGCAAGAATAAACAGCAGATACCTGTATTTAGAAATACAACGATATAGGTTTTCTTGACCTTGATCTCTGCAAGGTACCTGTTTGTATTTTGGGGCCAATGATTGTGCCTTCTAGCTAATGGATTTGTTCTGTAGTCCCATGAGGAGACCCACAGCTGATTTTTGGCCTTGGATTTATTCCCTACTTAGGAGAATTTGAGTTAAATTAAGTAACTCATCTATACGTTTGTTTTATAGTAACTAAATAGCTTTACTGATGATTTTGAAGTATTTTTTTCTCATGCTCATCTGTATATATGTAATTTAGAATCATCTAGAGCTATCACAAGGAAATGAGACAGAAATTAATTAAATAATTTTTTACAAATATTTCTCTAAGTAAAAATCACTAGGGTAAACTTGATTCGACCAGGAAGAAATTATATCTCTTCAGGAAACAGGAAGAGACTGACAGTCAAGAATGTTTCAGTTTTGGATGTAATTTGAATGCCTTTTTGAATCATGGAGATTCTTTTAGGCAGAACACATCCTCTGTTTCCACAAAACTCATCCAGCTATCTGATCTTACCTAGCTTATATGACTTTTTGCTCTGTCTTATATCTAAAACCTCGATACTTTCTTCTTTTGCACCTCAGTGTCCTTTGTGACATTTTTATACGTCATATCTATTTGTCTTCTGGGCACCTTGGGGGGTTTGTCCTTCTAAAGAAGGGTAAATTTGATTGCCATGTTTACACAAATGAAACTGATATGGGAATCTGGAAAATCTGGCTGGTTGGATACTTGTGTGTCATCATCAGTAATTTCAGTAATCTGATATAGATATGTATGCATAAATATACCAATACATTCTTCAATTGCTTCTTAGCTTTTGTGCATCTCATTTAAATTAATGTTACCAATAACAGTGGGAGTTAACTCAGCTTGTCTTTCAAACTCCAGGGTGCATTTTTAAGGCCAGAACATATTTAAATGTAATTTTATTTGTAAACTGATCAAGTTTGATTGAAAAGCTCTTGTGAAATCCATGAGGTAGTTTTCACAGCCAGAGTGATTATTACACTGGAAGTATTTTCCATGGCTGCTTTAATTACTATTAAAACTCAGTTAAAGAAACTTTTTTTATGAATGTTCACCAGACTTTTGTAGCTACATCTGTTGAACACAACAGGTGAAGCTGATGAAATATCCTTATTACAGATAATAGGAAAGAAACATAAGATGACACAGAGGTAAGCAAATCCTTGTCAGCTGATGGAGTTCAAATTCAATTAATGCTCTTTTGCATCTAATCAGTCACGTGCACACCTTAAACAGTTCCATCAAGGCTGAATCACTGCTGCATTACTTCTGCAACTTAGTCTTAAAAAAAAAAAAAACAACAACAAAAAAACAACAAAAAAAATCACAGAAAACAAATTAGCCATTAAGCAAATAATTTGGTCATCTTTAAGGATATTTCATGTTTCAATTGCATTGTGTGTGAAACCAAACAAGAACATATCTTCAATTGTGAACTATTCACTGCACCCATACTTTACAGCAATGAGATAATATTCAGTCTTTGATATTTAGCAGTGATATTTATTGTATGTGTTTAAAACATTTTTCATAAAGGAAAATATTTTAGGATCTATCTCATCAGTCAAGTTACATTACTATTATTGATAGTACCAAACTGATTTAGAAGAAAAAATTTAATTACACACCAATAATTCAGGAGTCCAGAAAACAAAGAGAGGTTTTAAGGCAACATTCCTCAATCTTACATGTTGACACCAGTGGGATTATATGTTTTGCACTTAAAGGAACATTTTGCCTGCTGGTGTTGTGCAATAGTTGGCTGAGTAACAGAACGGATTCCTCTCCCTGCTACAGAGCTGTAAATCAAAAATAATCCCACATGATGGTTTCTCATTTATGGACATACAGCAGGGTTGTGGTTCTGAGAAGGGGGAGTGTAGCAGAAAGAGTATCTGTAGAGATTCCTACAGACTCACACCAAATTCCTTCCGTCTGCAAAAAGAATGCTGCAACATGGTATATGATAGCTTTCACAAAGTGCAACCTGCAGTCTCCCTTACAGCACACAAGAATGATGCAGATGTAGGCAAGTAATGCTTTGCTCTTGCTTCTCACTATATTTGTCAATAATTTGTTATCTTTTCCATAGCAACAAAGGCATCAAACCACTTTTTTTAGTTAGTACAGTTTTCAGTGTGGCTTAATCATTGTTAACTAACATGGTCAAATCATCTCTGTCCTTGTCTACTCTGAGGGCAAAATCATTAACACCTTTTCAAATACGATTGATTTTCCACTGTTGTTAAGGCTTTTGACTCATCTCGTCACTGTACATTTGGCAGTCACAGTACCACAACCCGTCTGAGATCTCTGTTCTGTCACCAGTGGTCTTGTCACTGTAGTTCACATACAAGAGAGAGGTTATTGGTGAAGCCAAGCAGAATATTATTTAATTTGGGAAAGTTTTAAGCTACTAGTGTAAAATTAAACACAACTATTGTGTTGTCCTAAATAAGGATTAATTTAAACGTGTGTTTTAAGTGTTTTGCTGTGTTAGTGCCTGAACTGTTGCTCAGCTTGAAGACTGGATTGCAGGTAGTAGGTTACTGTGATTTGGGAAAGTTAGGTTTTTGTCTTATGACCAACATTATTGCATCACTGTTATTTTACTTTCATAATTTCCAAACCATTTTGACATTGTTATGATTATAATTAAGACTAGATGAAATAAAGAAAATTGAGGAGAAGGTAAGAATATATAAGAAGATAAAAATAATTAGGAGGACAAAAAAGGAAAGTCTCAAGAAGAAACACTTGCTAGTACCAAGATTTACAGTAATGCCATAAAAATGGCATCGTGCCATAAATAGTCATGAGTTTGTCTTAAAGACAAACCATTTTATGAGAAGAAAATTCAAACAGTCAATAACATGCTCTTTTACTTAACTACCTCATGCATCTTATAATTCTGAAATGAATTAATAATCTTTGTGAAGTGGTGAGTGAATTAGTTCTAGGTTAGGGGAATGCTGGGAATTCAGTGTGTAGATTTTTTTTTTCTTAATGTTTTCTATTTACTTAAAACATAAGACTTGTAAATGCTTCAGAAAGGTGAGCCATGCATTGCCTGGATTTATAGTATAGACAACATGCCTAAGGAAAAAGGGAACAGAGAAACTGTTGTTAGAAGCCTTTCTGCCTGCTACTTTGTAGACATATTAGTTTTCAACCCTCATTTTGGTCAAATATATAATACACATTACAATATTGATGTGTTTAATTTATAATGAGGACTGTTGCTGTTTCAGCAGTGGTATCACTTGTTCTATTCCTGTCAGAGCATATGTTGAGTTGTACAAGGAACGGCTAGATCTCCAACTGCTATATTAGCTGGACAGGTCAAATTAGCGCCTGTTGAAGATTTTTCTGGGTTTCAAATACGATCTTAATTAAAAATTAAATTCAGTGTGAAAAATGTCACTCTGCTGTGTGTCATCCGTCTAGTTTATAAAGAGGTCAGTTTGACCTCTTGTGTATATCTACATTTTCTCTAATTCTTTTGGGGCATGAGATATAGCCCCATTAAATTGGCTTATACATATTAGTTGGAGAAAATATGCTTAAAGTCTTGATGAAAAGAAATTGTGTATGCTTTAAAATGGTATACATGGGTTTGTAGAGCTGCATTTTAAACTTGCTAGCTCTTCCATGAAATAGAATTGTTTTCATGAAGAGATTCACTCAGCCTTATTCAGGTTATTATCAACTGTAACATTCCAATCTCTTCATAAAAATTCAAGATTGTTCTTTCTAATTCTCACAGTTCAAAACTAGTTTTGCCCTTTGGGACTCTGAATATTTGCAAAATAAATTACATCATTTTACAACAACAGAGGTACAATTATTTCATACTGTACTCTGTTTCTATGTGACATGAGACTGCCAGATGAGGAAATTAAATTCAGATATATTAAAGTATATCTAAACAGAAAACACTGTTTAGATGAAGAAATATGCAGGTACCTTATATCCTAGTTTGTGCTTCTTTCATGCTGCTACAGTTTTGTATAAATTTGATCACCCTACAACCCACTTTAAACACTTTCAAGGCAGCTATAACTTTGAAAGTCTGCAGACCGCCATGAGGAGCCAAGAGCATTGCACATGTGGAATTAGCAGATTATTCCTACGCAGTTTTCATAATGATCAGTGTACATACTCTAGTAATTAGACATCCTTCTAGAAGATACACTGTAGGATTCGCACATTACAGGTTTTGTGCAAAAAAAATTAACAGATCTCTGTGGAAGATCTGATTAAGAAGGTCAGGCTAAATTATTGTAATGGTCTCTTGTGGCCTTAAAACATACCAGCTTATCAGTAACCCTGCGTCTAGAAAGCTTGCAGCTGCATAAAATGTCAAGAGCACATAAAGTGTATCCTGGGGTGTGTTTCTAGGTGAAGGCACGCCTGCAGTTGTGACTTCCTAAAACAACTTGTGTCACTAGTCC
Source organism: Egretta garzetta (assembly GCF_000687185.1). Taxonomy (NCBI): domain Eukaryota; kingdom Metazoa; phylum Chordata; class Aves; order Pelecaniformes; family Ardeidae; genus Egretta; species Egretta garzetta. The sequence goes on along the minus strand of NW_009260594.1, from coordinate 302,142 downwards.
TGGAAAGTACTCTGAGATTCCTGATAAAGGTACCTTCAGTCCAAAAGGGCATCAAAGTTTCGTATGATGGTCTTCTTCATTTCTCAGGAGGGATCTCTCAATAACCTAAGTGTGGGAAAATGCTGTTTTGTATCAGGAGCATGGCTGTTGCTTGGCTTTCTGAAATCTGTGCAACATAAGACAGTCTCTGTTTACCTGTGATCCGGTTCCCTCGCATTTCATTCTTTGATCATAGAACAGTAATTCTTTTTTTGCCAGGATTTTGTGTGTTCATGCATATGGTTCCTTTGTTCTGTAAACCTCAAAATGGTTTAATTCTTCTGACATTTAGATCCTTAATTCTCTGTATGTAATACTGGAGCTACTAATCTACTTTGCACTGAAATTCCAGAAAGCTGGGTGCGTCATTTCATGTTCAGGTATGCAGGAGGCAGGAGTGAGTCATTCCTCTAGTCAGCCTCACGAGTGTTCATGGGTTGTAATAATACTTTTCCTAGAACAAGCAGAACGAGTCATACTAAATGCTTATATGTTGTTTTGGAAAAAAAATAATGGGCTTCCTGTGTGCTGATCCATAATGTAAACAAAGCTATAATAAAGGAAGGGACAGACAATTAAGATGTTATTTCCAGGGAGACCAGTGGATATGATTAAAATGTCATTAGCTATACCAACAAAGATATTCGGTGAATATAAGAGATTTATAAAACACAGTTGTCACTAGTGTCTGATTCTGAGTTGTATAAGGCCTTTCTATGCTGTCTTGCTGCGGCACAGGTTTCAAGTCAACTGTACTAGAACAAGTCACTTTATACACTTACGCAGTATCTTACAATGGGGATTTGCACCAAAACGGTTATGCTGTTGCTATTGTAGCTGCACTGGTGCAAGCCCCATTCTTCACAAGCCATTTGGCTGGTTTTGATTTATTAGTTGTCCAGTGTAGACTTGACCTTGTGCCTTGTACTTCTAAAGAAACAAGAACACTGAGATCTGGTCCCCACTTGCCAAAATGTCAGTACTTAGAATCATAGAAAATCCTGTTATACTTACAAATAATAGCATGCTAATACTGTTCTCCATGCCCTTTTGGTATCAAAAGTGTTCTGTACTAGAGGATCTTATGACAAATAGATCAACATATAGCAGTTATTGCAGAGCAGATTACAGATAAACACATTTCCTGCAGGAAAATTCATGTTGAATGTGAAAAGATAAAAAATGAAACCGTTAATTTTTTACTTAGTTCATTGACCTTTTGACTTTCTTATGCTCTTAATAACCTTTCCCAAAAAGCCAGCGCACAATCCCACCACCCCTTCAACATCTACACAATACTCAGTGCAGGAGATATTGCAAAAGACCGAGATTCATGGAGTCAGCAAAGGGAGAGACTGAAAAAACAGGGTTTCCACTGAGGAGCAAACAAGGGGAGAGGTGCGTTTGCTAAGCCCCCGAGTTCCAGATTTCAGGAGCTTTTCCACCCTAGTCAAGCCCTAGTGAGCTGCTCGTGGCTAAGCCAAGGAAGTAGTTGGAGGGCATTGTTTTGCAAACCTGCCAATGGTTTCAGGTAAATTTAAGTAGCCCTAATTTTTCTCTTCACAGAAAATAAGTATGAAGTCCAGTTTTATGACCCTATGTCAGGAGATGACATTTTGATTCCAGCTTGGAAGCAGATAGCTATTTCCTTCTGGGAGCTGTCATTCTAGAGTCATACAAATCTGCAGTACAACATTTCATTGTCAGCAGGCTGACAAGTGCTGTTGTAATTAGTGCAGCTATGTCTGAGGCTGTGAGCTAGTTGTTTTAACTCAGGTGGTTGGAGGCATCCAGGACCATGTTTGTCTGTGGGAGGCACAGAATGCTCAACAACAACAAAGATCTACGTGACCACACTAATCCAGTGTAGATTGAATGAAACTCATAATTATTATAATTTGCAGAAGCCACAGCGATTACCTTGAGCCATCCTTGCACTCTGACTGACTGTGGACAGAGTGGTCATGCATGATGACCATGTGTTTTGGAAGTCCGTCCACCTTTCAGAGGAGCCAAGCGTGCTGTGTGCATGGCCAGGGCTTGAAGGTACCTGGCACTGCCTGCTCGTTCCTAAGCAGCAAGTACAACTCGTAGTCTGCTGCTGCTGCTTAGGAGAGCTCAGCGGCAGTATGAAGAGGCTCTCCAGATCAGCAGGCTGCTCCACCTTTCACAGTTTGAGGGAACAAAGTGGTGGGGTTTGTTGTGTTTATTTTCTAACCCAAAGGCTTCAGGAAGGTCAGGTCCCCAGGGGCAGTCATTCAGCCAGGGCAGACATACCTCCCGCACATTCGGCTCAGAGGGGACATGGAACATTTGAGCATACGCTGGGTGAGGCTGCCCTGCACGAAGCGCTCTGTTGTACAAGAGTACAACACAACCTGGTGTTCCTTGGCTCACCACCCTTATTTCAGTAGCCTCGCTGCAGCTGTGGGTCTAGCCCTGGACCAGATGGGAAACACTTGATGCAATATCTAGCAGAGAGAAAGGGAACAGCAGCAAGAACACATCTGCCGAGTCAGATAGCCTGCCACAAAATCCTGCTCGTGACGGCTCTCGGCATCAAGCCTCTGTAACTCCAGAGCCAGGTCCCATTACCCTGTTTTGCATTTTCCTTCTATTTGCAATGAGAAGACATCAGCCTGGGTGTTACCTCTCTCCTGAGAGGCCACCAGTCTGCTGCCAAGCTGTAGCTGTTCTCCTCGCCTGGGGAGAGGAGACTGGGAGGAGAAAACAGCTGAGAGAGCAAAGGGCATCCCTGCGAGATCACGGCAGCTAATAGAAACACAGGCCCTCCAAATCTCTACCGAGGGGCCCCCTCCTAAATACTAACGTGCTCAGATACTGCTGTCCCCAGGAGACACAGCTGTAGTTTTACAGTCTTCTGGTTTAATTTCCCGGTATTAATTATTGTGGGATAGTATTCCAATTTTCATCAAAGAAGTAAAAAAGCAACCTAGAAATATAATAGCCTGTGTTGTTTTCTCGTGATTTTACTGCGGAGGAAATGAGTGTGAAGTGGAGTAGAGGTGTGACAGCGAGTATGTGAATGGTGTGAACATTTTTATATCTATTCTGTTTGGTTTTTATATTCTTCCCCTCTGTATCTTATTTTTCTTGCTGAAGCAATGACTGAGAAACAGGTCGTTAAAGCAGAGCGTCTATAAAACCTTTATCAGAGAATGGGTGGGAAGGAGGGATCCCACGTGTTTCGTGACAGACGATGAGAAATAGCAGCCCCGAATGACTGCCAGCTGAGGAATGACAGGATGCAGAGGTGGGGCGTGAGCATTGGTACAAGCATGAAACTGAGCTGAAGAGGACAAAAAGAAATGCAGAGTGGTAGAGAATTAAGAACAGAGAAAGAAAACAAAGCACATTGTGATACCTTTCCAATAATCAAGTGTGACTCCAGGTAATTTCCTCGTGTTGGTCAAGTTTAAATTCATGCCTAATCCATCTTGGGGTAAAGTAAAAAAATAGGCATGTTTTCCCGCCACCCTCGGTGACTGATGTACGATGCGGTAGCGCAGAGCGCAGAATAGCAGTAGAAATAGCCAGTGTGTGGGTGTGAGCAGGTGCAGGAGGAGCAGCTCGTGCTGTCCTGTTCCCTGGCCCTGTTGTGGCAGAGCGAGATTTGTCTGGGTGAAGCTGGAGCCCTAAGCAGGAGAAAGAGCAGGAGAGTAAGCGGTGACACGAGTGTCTCTGTCAGCCGGTGTGTGCGCAGTTGCTTCTCACAGGTTAGGAGAACGCGGTGCAGGTGGCTTCCCACTCCAGCTTCCTCCTCTTTCTCTTGCTGCCTATGTTGTCTCACAGTTTCTCCTGTCATAAGGGTTGCTCGTTCCTTCTGCTTTCCCCCCCCAAAAGACCCACCGTTCCCCATACTGTCCCACCGAGCACAGTCTGACGGGGAGATGGATGCGTACAACCAAGAGTCGCCTGGGCGGGCATGTAATTTCCTGTGAGCAGGGAGAGGCAAGAGGCCAAGCGCAGGGCTGCCCCTCGCTGCTGCTGCTGGGCCAGGAGAGGACATGTCGGGTCAGCCACCCTGCTGGGCTCACGCGCTGCTTCCTCCTGGGCCCTGTGCCCAACTCTGTTGCAACCCAGCCCAGACCTGGTGCACCTCCTGTTTTGAGGCTTCCCCCACCTGTGTCATGACTAAACCGGGGACTGTAACCGTTCAAATGCTTGAAACACCTACAGCAGAAGCAGGGCCAACAGAGAAGGTAAGGGAAAG
>NW_009260594.1:295043-296821 GCF_000687185.1 Egretta garzetta | reverse complement strand
CGGCGTGTTAATGGGCAGCAGGCGAGATGAGCTTGGAAGGGAGGGAGATCTCAATTTCTTGTTTGAACAGAAACTTAATTCCGAAGATATTGCTTGGAAGTAATTTTGCCTTTTTTTTTTTTTTTTTTTTTTTCTTTTGGTGGGCCCCATGGTATGGTGACACTGTTTTTTGCATGCTGCCTGTACAGGTGCCTAATAATGAAGAGCTTTGCAGGCAATGGTCTTAAAGCTTGGAGAATTTCGGCACCATTCGGTGCTAAATCTTTGTTGCTTGCATTTTTTTTTTTTTTTTTCCTGATGGCAGTAGAATTGCTTCATACAGTTGGGATTACCTCTTATTCCCTAGAGGCTTGATAGTTAAAAAACTGCACTTTTTGGTACCTTTTTTGTTTTATTTAGCAGTGACAAGAAATTTGCATTCCTACCTGACATAAACTTGAGGCAGGCCTGTCGGTGCACACGATCCTGCTTGGGATGCTTCAATCCAATAATCGATTGTCATGTTTACAGAAAGTAAAGGTGGTAAATAAGAGTGAATCACTTAAGCACATAGAAATAAACTTAAAAAGTTGGCAGTAAGGCTCCTCAATTTGCAGTTATTCACTTACATAGTTTACTTTTGAGGAATTGACAACTATTTCAAGGAAAGAAAGGAGGATGGTTCAGTGAAAAGATGAACTTCAAATAAGTGGAGAAAATAAATGTGTCTTTAAAGGTCTAAAGATATATAGGGATGAAGTATAGTACCTTCTGTGAAAGCTTGCTTTAATATTAGAAAATGTGAGGTTAGCCTTTCTGTGTCTCTTTCTCAACAGTCTTCAAGCAAAAGAAAAAAGTAAAACATCTCCTTACTGAAGAGGAAGAAAGTTTTCACAGACCAGCAGCCTTAGTTCTGTTGGTCTAAAGGCAAGGGCTATTCTGGCTCTCTGTTTGGGGAGAGGGGAGGAGTGTCTGCTCTGGTGTGTTCTGCAGCAAGACATTATTGCTTACAGGCTGTGTAATCCTTTCATTGTAGAACTTATTTATTTTTTTGGTCACGTGGAAAGGGGACTAAATACAAATGTGATAATGTTGACAGAAGCAGAAAAATCGCCAGTATCCTTAAAACCATTGTGACTACAGCTTACATCAGTGGTTAAATTGAGGAAGCTATTTCTGTTGTTGTTGACCATTCGTGTGGGGATTTCTTGTTTTGTTTTGGTTTTGGTTTTTTTTTTTTTCTTGCATTGCATAAGAATCATCTTTAGAAAGTCAAGCAAGCCTAAAGATAATTTCTTCAACGTAGGTCCTAACTTCTGAAATTTCAGGGTTATGAAAAGTCATAACAAATTGTTAAGTGTTCTAAATCTGGTTAGATGATCATGAGGAAGTGAAAATGATGGTGTAGGGGGTAGGGGGTACAGTTACTGGCTGCTGTTAAATTGGTTACTAACACCAGCAAGAAAAAGTATGTAGATGGGTACTTTCTACTGTAGACCACATGCAGAGAATGAGGCACACTGACCTGCAGTCAAGCTCACGCTTGTGTCGAATTTATTTTTCCCCTTCCCATGCTTGGCTTGACTGTGATTTAACATGGCTAGGAAGTTGGGTATTTCCGAATGAGAGTAGGGTATTTTCAGAGGACTGCAGCTGCAGTGTCTGAGAGGGCTGGGCATCCTTTATTTGAATACCAAAGCTCTGTTTAAGCAATTTGAAACTTTTTGGTGCTAATTGTATTCTGTTGGCTGATTAGTAAAAATATTTCAGGACCATGTAGCTGTAGTAAAATTTATTAC
>NW_009260594.1:275781-295030 GCF_000687185.1 Egretta garzetta | reverse complement strand
GTGTTGCAAAATGAAGGTGATTATCCCCCCTCCTCCACGCAATTTAGTAATAATCTGAAGTATCTTTTATCTCCTCATTTTGAACCATTCTGCAACATCTTGTTGCCACTTGTATTTGCTCAGTAAGTGTTATGGTCTGAGCGTAACTGTGAATTTAGTGGGGATCTTCTAAGGAAACTTCTACCAAGTGAATGTGTTGTGGTTGCCGTTAGTTTGGAAACAAGCTGGCAATATCAATGGGAAGGGACTGTTCCTATCTCGCGAAATTGTCATCTGTTGTTGGAAAACTCAAATTAAGCTATAGCCAATATGAGGGCTTATATTTTTGACCTTCCAACAATGGTTGCTTATCTGGCCTGTTTAATTTAAAGAATTTAGGGAGGAAGGAACACAAAACTGGATACTTGCAGAAAATGCATGTTGAGAGTGGGGAAGATATGTTTGTTGAAAGCTGGTGTGATACGGACATTCAAAAACTTATTGTTGCTCATGAAAAATTGAACTCGTGGTTTATTCTGAAAAACTGCCTGTGTGTGATTGAGGGGGAAGTTCACAGTTCAGGGGAGGACTGTAAATAAATATTCAGGGAGAACAGGAAGATAACTTTTTGTGTTAGTGTTCCTGATGTCATGAAATCCTTTTTGTGAAAAATGTAGTAATTGTCTTAAAGTAGTTATTAGCTGCTTTGGTAAACAAGACAAAGTCATGTAATATCAATTTGTATGCCAATTAGCTGCAAGTCTCAGTTTAAACTTCAGTATTGTGTCACGGAGTCGAGAATGCTGTGCTGCTTTCTTGAAGGGAAGCATCCAATATTACAACTGAGGCTAAGCTAGATAGTTATCTGTCTAATGCATGCATTGCCAGGATTAACATCTTGTTACTGGAATACGTAGGATGTAAATACTTATGGTATGAATGACGCACTCACAGTAATATATATGTTATCTATAAAGTAGAGCCAAAGCCTTTGAGGTCTCTGGCAAACTTCAGATTTTTTTTTTTTTTTTTTAAGGGATCAACAAAATTATAAAATTAAGATCTTCGTTTGTTCTTTTTACTGGAGTGACAGATCTGTTGCTCCTCTTTCTGTCCTCTATGAAAGATGAAGAAATCTGAGTATGTATATGTGTTCAAACTTGCACATAGAGGAGGCTGACTGCTGCTGAAGCAGATAGAACTTAATTTTTTTTTGATTGACATTGCATCAACCGTGTTAGAGAGTAGCTGCATCTAGAATGGCAGTGGAGCTACTCTGTCGTATTATACAAGCTTTGTTCAGTACTGCTTTAGAAGATGGTGGAAGTTTCCTGGAGCGATCTGAAAATTAAATTGAACCATTTTTAATTATGCAGTGACAGACATCTATGCAGAGAGAAGATGGCAGAGTTTTTGTGCATGCTTCAGCTGTTCAGTGGGAATGAAAGTGCTGAGGTTTTGAAGTGCTTGGTAATATTTGTATATGATTTTATAGTAAATATTTTCTTATCTTTAATTTTGTTATTGCTGTAGGAGATATGCTTGATTATATAATGGAAAGTGGTGGAAAGCTTTACCATGGAATACTTCAGATCACACAGTAAAGCAACAGGGGAAAAAAGAGCTGAGTTGATTATTGTTTGGTATGGGCATTTTAAGAAAACCAGCTTGTCTTAAACTTAATTGCTTTCCAGCTGGCTGACGACGCGAGGAAAGTTTATGATCAGATTGTGTCGTTCGGCCTCAAAACTCTTAAAATGAATCCTAGAGCTTTGCATCATGATAAAGTATTTTAGATTTTAATTGAGATAGAATAACTTGTTTCTCCCCTTCTATCTCATTTGGGTTGGAGGGGGAAGTTATTTTTGTTCTTCTCAATGGACAGCTTTTTTTTGTTTGTTTTTAAACCTTTTTGTGCAAAGAAAGTTTGTGGATGGGTGGGGTGGGCAGACAGGTAGTAGTATCTTATTACACCTAAATGTGAGTATGCCAGAGGGATGAAAACATGGGGATATAAAGGCTTGATTGACAACAGAAATAAAAAAGACTGGTGTCCCTGAAGGTGTTTTTTATTTCATAGGTTAGTATTCTAAAGTTCATAGGTTCGTAACAAAGGTTGTAATTACTAGAATACATGCTACTCTTATGAAGTGATAAACTTTTAAATGGAATCATCATAATGTGTTTCTGGTTTTGTACGCTGTGGAATCTGACCTTTTCTTCCCTCCCTCCTTTTTGCATTGAAAACAAATTGAATTTACTCTCTGCAATTGGTTGTTAGAAAGCCTGCAAAGAGAATTTTGCCAGGTAAATTCTGCATCAGCACTCTGAAAGATGTTGAGCAGTATTTTTCTTCTTATCCCAGAAGAATATCCTAGATTTTGTTTGTATCTGGTTTTTTTATTGTGGGGTTTACTTTGAAGGAAAAACAAGTCTGTTACTAGTAAAATAGCCTGGGAAACTTTTTTACTACTATTATTCTATTTGGTGTCACAGGAAATTCCAGTTACTGCAGTGATACTGATGGTAAAATGAATATTGGACACACTAATGAAATAAATAAGAATTACTGGCTTGTACTCGAAGTACTGAATGAAAAGATTGTTTTGCACTTAATGTTTTCATTGCAGGACTTCAACACGATGTTTCCTGTCCAGGAGTGACAATGATCAGTTTGGCTGTAATAATGAAACACTTGGCTGAACAAAGGGTGATATTGGGCAAGAGGGATGATGCATGAGAATAGATACTTCCAGTGTATGTGCTGGCCAACTCTGTTCTAGTTTTCCGCTTGTAGCTTTAATTTGATTCTGTGCCTATACTTTTACGTTATACTGAAGTAATACTTGGTAAATAAAATACTTGAATATTTAGGAGAACTACCCCTCTAGATTGCTCTTCAAAGTGTAGCTGAGTTGGTAGGTACGGGGTTTGAGGTTTAGTTAAGAAAATATGCTTTGGAGCATGCTGTAAGGTGATTGGAAGTGGTGTTTGTTATATTGGTGTTATGATAGTCAGGGGTCTGGCAAAACTTGAATGTATTTCATCAGGCTATTTTAAGGGACGTGTAAATGTCTGCTTAGTTGATGGCTGAAATAAGAAGTGTCTTTGGGTACCAGAGCAAAGTCAGAGCAAGGTTAAGCTATATAAATGGGGGTATTGCAGTGAATACTGATGATGGTTTCCCAGCATATGTAATTTTTAATGTCTGACTATGCTAGAGGCATTTCCCACCCACCCCAAACAAACAAAAACTCAGCAGCCCTGCCCCCATCCCTCCCCCCCAAAAAAGCTAACACCCACCCATGATCAGAAGAAAAAACTCTCTTAGAAAAAACTGAGTGTCTCTGGGGCAGTGTACTTGCTAAATAAGCAGATGTCAAGGTCTGAATGAAAGTTCTCCTGTTATTTCTAGCTGTTCTCTACAATTTATCTTTCAGGGTGTTCTGGTCATGCTGCACGCTTTCTGTAGTTGAACAGGATCACACTAAACCCCTGATTTCTCCCGAACTTCACCTGTTAATATTCTTTGATAATCAGCACCTGTGAACATCTAAGTGCTTAGCCAAAAGAGCAACTGTATTAGCTGTTGCTATAGGAAAATGTATGTGGTTTTATTTAAGCTGCCACCGTTTATACACACTGTAGTAAAGCGTTTTCTACAACTATATGATTGACAACATCTAGAATACTGTTGGTTTCCGTATTTCAATGTGAACTTCTAAATTTTAAAGCTGAAGAAGCTACCTTGTTGGATTCAATTTGTACGAAGGTCTGTATGTCTTGGGGTTTATGGTCATATTCCTCTTGAGGGGGAGAATTATATTGTTGGATGGTATTTGAAGTTTTGTGGTTTGGGGTTTTTTTAGTATGTATTGTGTAATTAACTTGTATTACGCTCAGTTGTTCCAGCTGGGTTTGCAAGGGCAACACATTGCGATAATTCTAGGGTTATCCTCTGCATAAACGCATCCAGTCATGCACACAATCTTTGGTTTAGGCAATGTGTACAGTATCTGATTTTGTGCCTGTTTTTACACCAGGGACGAGAGGTAACCCTAACAATACATTTCTTTGGAGTGTCTTGTGCAAAGGTGTTTGATGTAGGCCCAGATACTAGGTTTTATGTGGTGTCAGGCCTTGGGCTTTTTTTGCAGTTTCTAAGAATGGTTTAAAAATAAATTCGTAAAGAAAGGACCATTTCCAAAGAAGCTGTTTTATCCTTGTTCACCTAAGTTTAGGTGAGCATTGAATGTTTGATAGATGGCAGTGTAATTAAGGCAGAACTTACCTCTGGCAACGATTCAAGTTATAAAAACCTAAGTTAAAATATTACTCCCTCTTAATTTGGTACCACTGCTGTGGATTTAGTTGTGAATCTACGAGTTAATTTGGATATCTGAAAATTTTACAGACTAGTTGTGTATGACACTAAATTCTAAAGAATGGTGCAGTGGATAACGAAATAAAATTATATTGCTTTGTACTCGTGATTGTGCACTTCCTAGCCCATATCATTTCGGATTTCTTCTTTTGCCTACAAACGATCTTGCTTAAGAATTCTTGTTTCATACTGCCTAACCTGGTGACCTGTCTGACAGTAATCTGATAGTTAGTATCACTGACTTCAAAACAAGAAGTTAGTCTTCTAAAAGTTACAGCATGAAGAGCTGTCATAGTCCTCATAATCTTACAGAATAAATAAAATTATGTAAATGCTTAATGCTTCTTTGAAGACCAGCAAAAAGTGTTTTATATCTTTATCCAGGAAGAGGGGAAATGAAATATGGATCTTTAGGGTTAATTTTATATATCTCTCTTTCTTTTACAGCTATCAAGTGCAAATCCTGTGTATGAGAAATTCTATCGACAGGTGTGTATGTTCTTGCTGAGACAACAAACTTTATTTTGTGTTTAAAAGAAAGAATATTCTCTTGCTATGGACCAAGCATGGCCAACAGTGTGTAAACAATAGAAGTTCAAGGAAAATTATTCTGCTTTAAAATATATTTTTATAGTCACTAACACTTAGATCTGACCTATATCAGTATAAATTTAACATTGGTTGTAAGATGACATATTTAATTTGCTAGGGAACTGCCAGGTATGTATGACATAAGCCACTTTACAGTTAGACTGTTAGCTCTTGGAATGGAGTAAATTCTTGTGAAATACTGTATTGATACGTTCTTTGTTCCTTTTTATAAGTGAAGCTGTGTTTCTTGTGTTTGTAGTGTAGTTAGCATTATGTAAGACTTGCATCTCATCCCCAGAGGCTCTTACAGGGTGCCGTAAGGAGTGAAATTTGGATGGAAGGCCACTGAATGCCAAAAGAATGCATGTAGTTCTTGCAGCTTCATTCAACAGCTACAAATATTTTTACTTTATAATGTAAATATAAAATATGTATTAAATTACTATATAAATTTCATTTATCACCTGTCTTTTATATTTAGGTCCAGCAAAAATAAGGTGTATTAATTCCTATAAATACAGCTTTTTTGAAAAAAGCTCTTTCAGCTACTCAATTATAGCAATATTCTGTATCATGTGCATAATACACTTTATTGTACAAACATAGATATATAAAAACTTTAAGTAAATGTAAACTAAGTGAATGATTGTATAAAACAATTAAAAACATATTTTTAAAATATAAAGACCTGATGAGTCGTTGATCAACCATGTAAAAACCAACCTTATAGGAAGTTTTTTCTCCTTTGTGCAATTGGTAATGTTCCTGTCTGCTTGTCCTAAGACAGGATATAGTGCATATGACCTCTTTATTTAGGAACTTCCCTCTTTATTTAGGAACTTCTTTTGGGTGTCAACCTTAGAACGTAAGCTTATCTGCTGGGGAAGAGAGGACCATGATTTCTATCCACACTCTATTTTTGGATTGTGCTTAGAGGATTAGTCCCATTATTAGTGCATGAAACAGCAGTTAAAGTGTATCAGACTATGATGCCTGAGAAGTGTGAGCAGGAGAGTAGCAGTTTTGAAATTGCTAAACAAGAAAAGAGAGTTTGCCTTGATCTAAGTTCAGATGGCTCCTGAAGGTTGAAGGAGATAATGTCACCCTCACAATGTTTTGTTTCAATCTGATGGATGAATCCATTGTGTGTCTATATCTAAGCATTGGATTAAAAGCCTTAGGAGAATCCCATATTGTGGTGATCATTATAAGGTCACAAGAAAAGGCAAGGAAATAATTTTTTTGCATGTTAGGTTTCCTAGCTCAATACTACTGACTATTGCTGTCATGTGTCATCTTTGCCACATGCCTGACTGTCTCTTCCTTCTGATTGCAATTGCTTAACCACTGAAATGTGAAGCAAAAGTTGGATAAAGAAACTGAATTTGAGCACAAATGTGATACTGGTTCCCAAGTCATTTAACATCTTGCATTCGTTGGAATATATAGCCTAGTGAAATTGGAGCACTACTTGTTGTCCAGCAGTCTCCGTGGCATACAGGAACGGGGATTCTTTAAACGTGATGTTACTGTTAGTGAAGTTGCGCCAATGGATTTGTTTTCCAGAGGATTAATTTTCTGACTTGCTCAGCCAAACTCTTTTCTGCAAGCATTTGTCCTAAAGAGTAGCTTTCGAATGTACTGTATAAAGACTTTCAGTTGCACTAGGTAACTTTTTCCTTCCCTCCCTTAGATAAGGAGATGTCAACTTTTGGAATAGAAATGTTGAAAGAAATTTCCTACTTTGTCCTATGGTGCTGATAGAGCATGTTTTTTGTTCTGTCGTACCAGAAGCACTTCATTCTTCTCATGCAGCTTGAGAATAAATTTGTCACCTGAAATAGCTCTGATGCTTAGTACACTTCCGGTTCTGTCTCAAAGTAATTAATCTTGCACAACGTGTGTTATGGAACGAGTATAAATCCCTGGCTTTGTATTTAGAATGCAGTTGAAACATTAACTTTTCGATGGGGACACTTTTCTTTCAGATAAAAGGTTTTCTGATTAATCTTTCTAGACTGACTCTCAAAACAGGGTGAGGTTAAACAATAAACATAAATATATGTGATAAAGTAATAGGAAATTACTTAATCATGTGATATGCAGTGTAGCAGGTAAGCAGTATGCCTGAGCTGCTGATAAATTCTTGATGAATCCTGAGTTGAAGTACTTCTCACTTGCCTTGTGACTTAATGACATCAGATGTATGTTACTAGCTTTTAATCATTTCTGGCCCTACAAAAACCAACTTGCAACAAGAGAGTTGTTGGCCAATACAGCTATGAAAACTGCTTTTTGCACATCAGAGAAAAACCTCTACCAAACTTGTGTATAACTGACAAACACTTGTGATCTTCACCGTGTGATAGTCAAACGTAGGCCAGTTTTCTGTGCTATTTTAATGCTTAGTAAGTGCCCCTATCCCAGCATGCAAGACTCAGTAATTTGTAAAGAAATTAAAATCAGCCCTTTAAAAAAAAAAAAGTTACTAAAATTTAAGGCACAAAAAGAAACTCTATCTGTATCAGGTTAGATAAGAATCCTGCTTAAATCTCTTAAAGTCCCCTTCCTCGGGATCGGAGGTGAGGAAATAAAAAAAACCCAAACCCACAAGCTGATACTGTGTTGCTTTGTGACTTTCCCGAAAGAATAGAAGAGTCCTAGGCTGGAGGTTTTCTGAGTGGATGGCAAGATTACTGTGTTTATGTGCAACGTTAGACTCCATGAACGGGAAAGGGGATTTGATGCAGTGTCTTGGCAACTTTTTGCCTGTAATACGAATAGCTCTGCCGTACAGACTGATTTAGATATTTTACAAATCTGAGGAGCAGGCTAGCTACAAGGCTGTAGTGTTTGTAATTTTATCCTGATCAGCGAATCCTCGCTTATAGGAAACAACCTCTCCTCATTAAAATCATATTAGTTATGTTGAAAACAAAAGATGTTTTCACTTTCATATTAAATGATGCTTTTGGGATTGCTTTCAGAGTTTTTTGTTCACTTTAGAAGCAGACGTCCCTACAGACACCTTTCATCTGGTGTAGCATGCTTTCCAAATGATAAATTCTCCGCAGTCTTTCACTAGCTAGTTCTAAGCCCTCTTTGGGAGCTTTGAGCACCCTGTGTGTGCTGCACCTGTGAACTTGGAAGGTTGGTCTTATGTTCCAAACAAAATATGGAATGTAGTCTTTGTTTAAACACAAAGCTGTGAGGCTGTAAATGATGCAATGAATCATCATCATCAAGTGCTTTGCTGTATATTCCCAACCTTGCTGTTCTATCTGAAGCACTAGTTTCACTAGGCATTCTCAGGCTATTTCAAAGACAGCCATGATGACTCAGTGTTCAGCAAGTGCTCATAAAGCATTGATCTTCAAAAGGGGGTACTGAGAAATCTAATGTTAGCATCAAGTTATTCTTTCTCTGCATGTACTTCATTTTCCCATGCATGCTCGTTTGTTTGTATGATTTCAGTTTTGGTTTTCTGTCTCTCTCTCTCCAGGAAGTGTGGAAAGTAAGTGACCTTTGTTGCCTCTTTCCTGTCCTTTGAAATGTTTATCATGTCACAAATTCTTCAGTTTCAGGGTGTCTCAGCTGATCATAGATTGGAAGACTCTGCTTTTGAAGAGAATATTATATAATTCCTATCTATGGAATGTAATATATTATTTGATCCCTAGATCTTGTAGCACCTGTACAGATACCTGTCTGATATAGTAAGCCTGACAGTTTGAATTGACTGAAGATACCCTTAGTCCTCTTCTCCATATTGTGCCCTGTTGGGGCATCCTTTTGCTTCAGGCTCTCAAAGACTCGCAGTTTTCCTCTATTTTCCTTGTCTAGGTTTTACTGGTTGCTTATTCCACCTGAAGGCATAGCTGAGGTACTGTTTTCGGTTAGGAGCTTGACTAAGGATCTATTTTAATTATCTCCCTGTTGATTCAAGGAGAAATGCATGCTGGCTGATATTCTGCCAAAACTATTACCAACTTCTTCATTGTGTAAATAGGTTCACTTTAGGGAGTAAGCATTTTCCTCTTCTAGGGTGGTAAAGGTATCTTCAAGCAGAGCCTTCTTTTTCGCAGAATCACAGAATCGCAAGGGTTGGAAGGGACCTCGGGAAATCATCTAGTCCAACCCTCCTGCTAAAGCAGGTTCTCACGTTCTCAGACGATACCAGTAATGAGTTCAGAGCTGGACAATCAAATGTATTCAAACTCTGGGACTTCTTTGTCCTTACAAAACAGATGTTTTGCAGGTATCAAGAAGAAAACACTGTGATTACAGAGGGCTAATTAGATAAGTTCATATGATGGCCTAATGTGAACAAGCTTCCCTATCTACTGCATAACTTGAGAAATTCTTGGGCTTTTGTCTATATTTGAAACTTTCTACTGGAGACCTTGAAATCCAGGCATAATAAATGGTTAGAAAGTTACAGCAGTGGAAATTTAATTGCTTGCATGTGTATTAGTGTGTTTTCCTCAGTTTTTAAGTGGAATTAATCTAAATCTTCATTGATGACCTGTAAGAGTAAGCTTGTGTTGGGGTGCTGGGGTGATGGCTTGTGACTTGGGAGACCTGGATTACCTTCTTCACTTCTGCCCCAAACTGGGTCATCTACGCAAAATTCTTACTCTCCCTGTGTCTTAGTTGCTTACTGACAGATGAGGATATAGTGGTTTTTTCTGGAACATTGTAAAACATGTTGGAGTGTGAAAGATGCTTAGATATATATGCATAATATATCTTAAATTTGGCAGTGTTCAAACTAGTTCAAAGTGTCTTCTAATGTAACATGATTTTTAATGAAAGGGAGTTTTTCTTTTTAAAAAGTCTGAATATTGTTCTCAAAGTGACTATGTTAACTTGAGTGTTCTTCTTTGCTAGCTTTTTGAGAGCCTGTGTAAGGAGATTGTATCAATTCAAAAGCTAGTTTGTCATGTGAGGGTTTTTTTTCTTCCCCCAGGTTGATTCTGCTAATGCTGGAAGAGTGTTAGCTTCTGATGCAGCTGTTTTCTTGAAAAAGTCTGGATTGACGGATTTGGTACTTGGAAAGGTATTTAATGACAATTATTTAAATATCCTGCCTCTTGCTTCAGTATCCCATGTATAATAAAACATTTAGTGGCACTACAGGATATGTGGTCTTCCCTAATGTGTTCTCAGTTGTGCTAGTTTCCAACTTCAGTATCCTTGATTATTCTACTATGTTTGTAGTTTGAGGTGGAAACTAAAACATCATTTAAATTTGTCACCACAAGTAAGTGCTATGGTGAAAGTTTAGACCTGAACTTTCATCGAAGAATGCATTGTTAAATGCTTGCCAGCTTCCAGTGCTGTAGAATACTTTGTCTTATTATTTTTATGTTTTAGATTTGGGACTTAGCTGACACTGATGGCAAAGGTATCCTGAGCAAACAGGTATGATTACTTATATTATGTACGAGGTTACTCTAACCATTACAAGCCTCGAAATAAGAGAAAAGTTGAGATTTCTGGTTCAGGAAAACAGTTTTTCTAACTGATTTTTTTTTCAGATTTTTCTAATTGGAACTAGATATGTATTTCCACTTCAGTGTAAACTACAATAAATTAAGTAGCCTTCAGCTACCTCATCAGTTTTTCTTCAGGTCATAAAATGAGCTTCTGTGTAGCTGTGCAATACAATATACTGAGAAGTAATTTAAGGGTTAATGTACTGTATTTACTACAAAGGTGACTTTTCCTCTTAATCTTGGAGGAAATTTAATGCAGAAATTAAAATTCTAGTAAAATCTTCAGTTGCTGTTTCTGTTTGGTTTGAAGTATAGTTACTTAAATAATGGCCTGTGGAGGACTAGCTGCTTCATGCCACGATAGGAAAAGGAGGAGCTTGTAGCATCTACCAAACAAATTTTTTTTCAGAGTTCTCCTTTTGGTTCATTTTTCTCATGTGCTGTACCTTTCTTTCCTCCCCCTCCATCAACTGCCACCTTTGGGATCAACTCAGTTTCTCAAAGATAAACAGCTTTAATTGCTACTTTAAATTTTCACTGCTCTGCCGTAGAGGGATGAGAACTGACTACACTAGCCAGGAAGCTCCTGGAAGCTACAAATGCTTGGAGCTAGTAATTACAAACTTTGCCTCACTGAAGGAAATCAACAGTTGCTGGCTGCTGCTTTCTGTCACTTTGTGACCCCCTTTGAAGCTATTTGCAACCCTTTGTATATATAGCAATACTAGAAAAGCTCATAATTCTTCTGAAATTTGAGTATTTTCATTTAATAAATCCTTTGAAATTTCATTTTTCCTGTAGGAATTTTTTGTGGCTTTACGACTTGTAGCGTGTGCACAGAATGGATTGGATGTTTCCCTGAGTAGTCTTAATTTGCCTGTTCCTCCACCAAGATTTGTAAGATTTCTTTTTTAATTGAACATATCAACTCATTAATAAGAATTTCTTTTAAGTGAACAATTAGGAAAGCTTGGTGTAAATATCAAACACATCTGAAAATGATGTAGGGCAATAGGGCCCTACAATAGGGGAAAAATAAGCAGCATGGAATAAGAATAAAGTGCTACATGTTCCAGTGGGAATTTGAATATAAAATTGTGTGTAATTTGAATATATATGATATTCGTTCTATTAGTGTTGTCCTTAATGGAAGAAACATTTTAAATTTCTTACTGTAAATTTTGGTATCCTTAACTAAGATATGAGTGACTAAAAATGCGGTTCTGGCTTTGAGAAGGAGCACCTTCTCAAATAAGGGAGTGGTTTTGCAAGGTCAGAAGCATTTCTCTTTTAATGTGGGTTTTTTTCCCCGTTTTTCTTTAGACTGATACCAGTAGTCCTTTGCTACTCAGTGGAACAGCATCAAGTGATGTACCATGGGCTGTTAAGGTAAACTAAAGATCAGGCTATTACCTGGAACTATGGTGTGGTTTGCAAGAAAACATAAGTCTGTTTGAGAAAAATATAATGCTACTGGTAGCTATAGTTTATAAAGTATGATAAATTACCATTCATGTCAAATCTGTAATTGGGCTAGTAGACCTAATTTGAGAAAAACGCTTGTACCTTGGGAAATCTCTTTGTGTTTAGAAATTTGATTTATTGGGAATAGTTACCTGAAGCCATGAAAATAATTGAAGAATAAATCTCACTGGGTTTTGGATGAGTCTCTGGCTGACTTAGAAGTAATATCTTTTTCATATTTTCTTTTAAAAATCAGGAACTGCAATCTGTGTGTTTCCAACGGTAATTTAATACTTCTGAAAGAACTACTGCTTCTTAGCCTACAAGTGTGACTATGTCCATAAGTAGTATTTTTCTTCTGCCCCTGCAGCTGGAAGACAAAGCCAAGTATGATGCTATTTTTGACAGCCTAAATCCTGTGAATGGACTGTTGTCAGGTGATAAGGTGAAACCTGTACTCCTTAACTCAAAACTGCCAGTGGATATCTTAGGACGAGTAAGAATATATTTCTACTTAATTGTTAATTCACCAATAATAACTGTGCTACACTCAGCAATATCTGTTTTTCAAATTGAAGATTTGTAGTAATAAGCCTATTAAATACTATGTTGTGGAGTGGCCACATGTGTAACTGTTAAACTGTAAAAAATAAAGAAAAAAATTCGTTTGATATTTTGATAGATTGCCTCTTACCACAGTATATCAGTTATGTGTACTCTTTAACACTTGGTTGAGGGCAGGGTGCCATTAGTGCATTCCATCTCCAGCTTAAGAATCTGTCTTCTTTTGCATGGTTTATATGAATGTATGTTGCTCACTGAAAACTAATGCTGTTAATCTTAACTGAAGTTAGGATGTAGTGGAGGGAGGCTGTCCTCACATTTGTTTTTAATGAATTTTTAAATAGGAAACTGCTGCAGTTTAGGCAAACATCCTGATATTCTGCTTTTTATTGGTAGGTGTGGGAACTGAGTGATATTGACCGTGATGGAATGTTGGATCGAGATGAGTTTGCAGTTGTAAGTATCTTCTGACTCTTGGGATTTTGAAAGCCTAATGGCAGAGGTTTAAAATAGATGTATTGTGTATGAATTCTTGACTGTTTGTGTTGTTCATTTATTGCCTTTATTCAGACACCTTAATCAAGTTTTCATACTAATTAATGGTTTTGTCAGTTTATTGAATGTCTCTTGTTACGCAGCACTAACTTTCTTTGTGGGCTAAATGAGCCATTAAAAACTTATACCTGTGATCTGCTGACCGAGTGATTTCACTGAATAAGTTTTACTTTAACCTTCAATGTTTATAGTACTTGAATGTCTTGGGATACCTTTGAGGAAAATTTTAAAGAAATTATGTATAAATTCTTCAGAAGTTCGTAGCAAGTTAGAATTTTAACACTATTAATGCCAGGACTAATGAAATAATGTAAGAATTGGTAAATAAGTTTTGCTTCCCTCAAGAGATGGCAAGTGAGAAGAGAGTGAGAGGCTCTTGCTTTTGAAGATTCTGTAAGTCTTGAATGCAGTAGTAACCATGCATCACTATTTTCTACAAAACTTTCATCTTGTTTTTCCATGTAAGCAAATCGGAGAGGAAGGAATTAAACCCTCTCCTCCAGAAAGAATATATTATTTTACACAGAGAAATGTCAAACCTAAGTTTAAAGGTTTGGTAAAGCTAACAAAATACCTTAACTGCATTCTGCATTGCAAGAATTTTTAAAAAATAATGTAACCTTTCTGTCCTCTGGTGGGACTAAAGCCAGCCTTTAATTTTAGTTTCTACAAACTAAACTTGTTCATTCTTTCAGAGTCAAAATTGAAAAATAAAAATAAAGTTTAAAATACCTGTTTAATTGCCAAGAATTGATGTTACACACAACGTCAAAACCTTGCTTTTGTTTTTTTGTAATGTAAATGTGATGAATTTACCTTTTTCTGCTGTCACAGATATTTTTGAGAAAGGATAAAAGTGTAAAAACTTCTTTCTTAAATGCTATTCTAGTCATCTTCAGGCACCTATATGCTTCAGTTTCTTCTGAAACCAGTTCCTGTAAGACTGTAGTAGTTAACTGTTACTATACTTTATTTCCTGTGTTTATGCTGTAATTCTTCAGGCTTCTAGCTTTGAGATCAGAGGATTGATATGCTTTAGGGAAATGTTGGAGATAAATTGATAATTTGTAAAGTATTACAACATTTATTTAAGATGCAGTTCAGCGTCTTGAATAATAGTTACAAAATTATTAAAATGTACAACCACAACAAAAGAATAGTCACTAAGTGGAGCAATTCCTGCAAAAACAGTGAATGATTAAAATTAAGTGTTTAAAGTGTTCTCACAAATAAAATTCACACAAGTGGTAGTACAAGCTTGGTAATATTTAGGAGAATCATTTTTAATGTTCTAAAAGATACTGAACATTTGCTAAGCACTGAACCTCAAAAGAAAGTAGTAATTATAAACACAGGTCAGAAGGCAATAAGCTGCAATTCAGTTGAGGGGGCGTGTAAAGGAGAAACAATGAAAAAATGCTACAGTTATTTCTTAACTAATTTTTAATTTAGATATATACTTATATCTTTACATCCACACACCTTGTTTTCTTGTCTAGGCCATGTTTTTGGTGTACTGTGCTTTGGAGAAAGAACCAGTGCCAATGTCCTTGCCTGCAGCTTTGGTGCCACCATCCAAGAGAAAACCTATCAGTGTTCCAGGAGCAATGCCATTAATTCCATCCTCAACGTCTACCAAGGAGTCTCATCAGTCCTTGCCACCTGTAGGCATTTTAGCTGCCAAAACACCATTAACACAGGTACAGTTGTGAAGTTGCTTGGGGTTAGAAGATTTCTGCTTTTAATGCTGTGCTATGGAGACTGCCTGTATGAAGAGTCTTGATAGAGGTTTTTAGTTTGCTTCTTGCCCTTATTGATTGGTTGATGAATTTGAGGAGGCTGATGGGAACAGCAGGTGGAGAGGTATGAACTTTATCTTCTGCTTTTTCTAGATGTCTTCAGATATAAACAGTTGGATAAAAGAATATTATTTAGTAAAGACTGAAGATATTTTTAAAATAAATTATTTCAAGGCACCAAGCTCAACCCAAAGGTCAGAATATTAAGAAAACAGTTTAAAAATGTAGTCCAGGTACACACATGCAGAGCATAAGTCTTCTGGCTGAAGACTGATTTTAATATGGACAAGTTCATAAAACGAATTGTGGCAGGCATGTATGTGCAACTGTATGTGCATGCAGGCCTGCAATTTGAAGAAGGTATTAATGAAAATGGAATAGGTAAATGCAAGCAATGAGAAAAGGAAACAAAAGGTCTGGCATATCCACCTAAACACAAAAGATTTGGTGTTTGTTTTGAGTGTAATTATTAAGAAATTTGATGCCTTCCACCCCCCCAAGCATCTTATTTAATCCTGGTCACTTTAGAATGCAGAATTTGGGAAAATGTCTTTCCAAGTAGATTATAACTTACTTATTCTATTCAAAATAAGAAAAAATTGAGAAGGGGATCTAAGGTAAAAACCACAGTACTTGATACATAAGGTACTGCTTGGATATTTCGGTACCCATATTTGAGTAATCGGTAAGAAATTGGCATCTTAATTCTGGAGGTGCCGAGGTTTTAATCTGGCAGTTTACGTGGTAAGTCTCGCTGTGTGTATTACAAAGCAATGCCATTCTGGATGCGTATTTCAGTGTACATTTTGTGTACAGCACCATTTGGGATTCGTCTAAGTATCCTCATATGCTGAAATGAATTAGTGTCCACAAGCATGCACCTGAAGGCATTTTCACTCAAAAAAACCCCAAAAAACCAACGGCTTTATAGTAGCGTAGTGTTTGGAAAAATTGTTGAAGTAAGGGAAGTGGCTCTAATTCCCATCTTTACCTTGATCGTAGGTAAATTCTACCATTTAGAATGTGCCAACTATTAGCAGTCTGGGCATGAGCAGCTCCTCAGTCCCTCCAGCTAAAGCTCTCCAGCTGCGTAAAGAGGAATAAAATTGATGGCGCCAGACAGTAAGCAGGACTGACTGAGCACAGTGATGAGGGCACAACCCCATGCTGGGAGACCTGGGCTCCAGGGAATACTTTTAATATGTAGGCAAAGAGGCAGAATAACATCAGCCAGTCTTGGAGCTTCACTGATGTAAATACTTCGCTTCTGCTTTTGAAGTTGCTTATGGATCTCTGTATATCTCTATTTTGGAGGATAAAACCGGTTCATGAACTAAGCACCTATATGACTTTTTAAATCTGTGCTGTAGTCCTTAAATTATGTAACTCTGAAAATAACTATCTGAAAACAAGATGGCCTATATCTTAGTATTGTGGTTTTTGTTTTTGTTGTTTTGTTTTGCCCCCTTCCATCCCCACCCCCTTTCAGTGGGTTGTATCGCCTGCAGACAAAATTAAGTATGATGAGATCTTTGTGAAAACTGACAAGGACATGGATGGATTTGTGTCAGGTGTGGAAGCCAGAGAACTATTCTTGAAGACAGGACTACCTTCTGCTCTTCTTGCACATATCTGGTAGGGATTTTTTTTCCATGACAGCTGTTTAGATGATGGCATGGTTCTCACTCCTTCCTAGCACTTCTGATGAAAAGTGCTATGTTGACATTTCTGTAAAGTGAAAGTTGTTTTTTGTGTATAATAGCATGGCCTCTGTATAAGCAGTGGTAACTTGCTTCTACTTTTGGACAGAAATGGGGGGAAAACAGGTTTATGCTATGCATCATAAGGGGGGGAAGTAAAGTGCCGGAACACAGAACGTTACAAATACACACTGCTCTTCAGCTGAATCCCTGTATTTAAGACATCATAGTGTTGCTGTGTATCTAAACACAGATACTATCCATATAGTGGTAAAGAGAATGACCTCTATAAAATTCTTAGCATGCAAGACTTATGGCCCACTTAATTCTGCAACTTGTTTGTCTTTTATTACAGCCGGTAGTGACACCCACTGCTTTTTTAATTCTTTCCCCCCTATAAGCTATTCCAGGGCACTCTGATAGGAAAAACTTCTTTTTTTCAAGATATGGTTAACGCAACCTCCAATATAGGATATTTAGGAAAATTAGATGACCTGTGTTGGCTATGAGAAGTTCTTTAATTTAGAAGGAACTTGAGTTACAGATACTCAGGTGGTGTTAGTGACTCATAGCCCTGATTTTGCCTTTCACCAGATCAGAACTTACTGTAACAGAGCTGTGGACCTTAGCATGCAAAGAGAAAGTGGTGGTGTATTTTGAGTAATGCTTACTATTTATTACTGTGCCTCACTTCTATATTGCATTTCTTTAGAAGAGGGGATATACACTGGCAATTTTCACATTTTTAAATGACAGCAAGTACAATAAATGGTGCTATACTTGCAGAAATGAGGATTTGATTTATTTCATGTGCATCTCTGTATAGGGCACTCTGTGACACAAAGGACTGCGGAAAGCTTTCAAAGGAACAGTTTGCTTTGGCTTTCTATTTAATTAATCAGAAGTTAACAAAGGGCATTGATCCACCTCAAGCTCTGACTCCAGAAATGATTCCACCTTCAGACAGAGGTGTCAGTTTACAGAAGGTAAGGATGGGTTTGGCATTTTTGGTATAAATCTCAAAGAATGTTAGTTACAAAGGCTATGCAAGAAACACCTCAAGTACTGGCATACCTTAAATTTGTCATAATGTCAGGAAGAAAGCAAGTCTGAAGTGTAAAGAATTGACAAAACACTGTTCCATTCATGTTTCAAAATGAAGCTGTCATTTATTACGCCTGCCAACCAAGCGGAGAGATCTTATGTTGAGAAAGCATTATTTTCTATTTTGAAAGAATAGTCTTTCTGCTACCTGTCTAAAGAAATTTTAGTTTGCATTTGAAATAACACACACAAGTTCCATGTTTTTCTCCTAATGTGTTCACAATTACTTTTTTTTACATTTCTTTTTTAAGAAGTCTGGAAACAATGAACTAAATAAACTTTAGAATTATATATTTTAAATGAAATGGTCCTCTATTTTATACTTCACAGATAGTTTAAATGTCTTCATAGTCTGTTGATTGCCATCTATCTTAATGCAGCAGTGGACTACACCTTAGCAGTTCAAATTGTATTTATCAGAATGGCAAAGGTCATCACAAATTCTTACTTGTTTTACGCATCACAAAGTCTGATGTGGATTACCTTTTCTTGGTTGTGCAAAGCATTGACCTAATTCTACAACTTTCTTAAACAGAATGAAAAATTCGCACCTGAAAAAATGAAACTCAAAATTTGGCACTACTTTTGAGTTTCTGTAACTGGTATCTAATTTCTTTTTACATTCTGTTTTTAAAAAGTGATTGCTTTATTTGCAACTTTACTAATCTTTTTTGTATGTTTGCTTTCCTTTCTATGTCTCTTTTCTAGTTTGGACTGTTTTTTCCATTCTGCACCACTCTGCTTTTCATCCTTATTATTCTGTCAGTTTGTTAACTCTGCTTTCTCAAGGTTAGAGAATCTTTGCTTTTCTAATATTTACTGTCTGTTGGTTTAATAATGAACACCCTTCTAAGACTCTTACATAATCATTGAAATAGCACAGCACTTCTCTGAAGTGTCACAGTATGTTGTGATCTCAGCTTATTGCTGATTTCCATTGTGGTTCATCTGGAAGAACCCCAAGGTTCTTCCTGGAACCCAGACCTCTGTGGCTGCTACCTGTTGGTAATATATGCTGCTTAAACTTAAAAGAAAATGCTGTGTCTTATGCTGTTGAAATTGCTGGGGAAGTGGTGACAGAGTAGTAACCCAACGTGACAGTTATCATTAGGACTAATACCCATGGTTTCACTGCAGAAAATGTCAGAATGCATTAGGGGAGATCAGTATTGGTTACAACTATTCTGCGTGTGTAAATTGCTTTTATAGAACTCTCAGACATCAATGTGTTTTTGTTTTTTTTTTTTTTGCTTTACTAACATAAATGATAAGAGTAAGAATATTGTGAAAGAAGGTAAGAGTTCTTTTAGTTAGCTCTGCAAATCCATACCAAGAATTTGTTTTACTAGGTTGAGCTTGAACCTTCAGCTCATTTTGAGCTTTTTCAAGAGAGATGTCTTGTTGATAGGAAAGAACCTGTTTGTCCAAGATTATTGCTCAAGAATTGAACCCAAAGGATAAGAGCAGTAGGCAGAAATAGGCTTTTTGCTGGTTTTCTTGGAATGGTTTACATTGTAAAAAAACCTTAGGCTTCATCTTCTGACTTGACCAATATAAAGGTAGTAGCAGAAATGTCAGTATAATGGTAATCCATTATGTTTTTAAAGTAGG
>NW_009260594.1:240712-275767 GCF_000687185.1 Egretta garzetta | reverse complement strand
TTAACTTGTGATCCTTCTTGGTAGATGTTTAGAATGCATATGTATGTATATTGCTGTTATCTAATACTTGGTTTCCTTACAAAATTTTATTACCACAGTAGTGGAACTTCTATTTGAATTTTAAGGCCTGAATGCAGATCCCATGAATGGGACACAGCAGCAGTCTAGTACTTGTTGCTGTGTTTCTTTACCTAGAACTGTTTGTAGTCCCCAAATTGCACTTGCATTACCAGCCATAAAACTTACTCGTCTTAAAGAATTTTGACAGGAATTGACTTTTACTACTATTTCAAATTAAAAACTTGAAGCGTTGTTTGCAGACATGTTGCAGTGTAGTAAATGGCAGCAAATAGTTCTAACTTTTGTCTTTTTTAACTTGTGTATTGAAGCTAAAAATATTTTATGTTCCTGCCCCACACCGGTTCTCCTGAAAAATTGAAAATAAGAATGAACTACATTTTGTTCAAGTTTGATGCTGCCGTTAGTGTGCAGAACTTCTTTAACTGATGAGAGGACGAAGCCTGGAAAGAATTTGTACTTGTAGCTAATAGCTCCATGTTTTCCTTCTGTTCCTTTCCTAGGAGAAGTAAAAAACTTCTCATTGGAACACCATGAACAACTCCGCAAAACTCCTATGTAGTTCCTTTAGAACACGATTGAACTTCATAGCTGTTTTGCCCATTTGAGAAGCTGTACACTAACCAGTTTAAGAATAGCTGTATGGGTTTTCTTATTCTCAGTTCATGCCATTCGTTCTAGTGAAATATGCACGAATAAGCTATAGTTCTGCTGAATAATATTCTCTGCCACAGTGTACTCAGATTTACTATTCAGGTCTTTTCATGGCTTTTGTTATTTTTGTTTTCTGGAGTATAAGCTTGAATAAACATGTAGTTAATGGCATCTTGATTTATCTTTAGAGAAACTTCAACATTCAAAGACTTTTGTGTTATTTTGGGGGTATCACTTGCCTTTTTTAATTATATGTATATATTTTTCCTCTGAACTTTTTGTTTGTCCTGGATGACTTTATTCAAGACTTGAAGGAACTGATGTATTTATAGAAGGTAGTTACAGTGACTATGGCTTCCTAAACATGTTTGTGTTGTGATAAGGCACAGTAGAACAATTACAGTGTTTGCTAAGTTGTGTCTTCGGCATTTGTCTCTAGTAATTTACTTGTACTTTTTTGAAACAAATTACTTGTATTACAGTTGTCTTATTATGAAGATGTTAAGTAAATGGGAACTCATGGGCATAACTTACCTATGACTTTTTATTATCAAAATTTCATTCAGTACTCTGGAGGTTCACATTAAACTAGCTTGATATCACTTAATGCACCGCAAGTAAGTGTCTGTACTCTGCAACAAGAAGATAACCAAGGTGAAGAAATGTAAATTTAAAAGTAGTAAACGAACCAAACCACTTTAAAATGAATGCTAGGAAGCAAGCTAAATGTTATCTGTAAGATAAATCTAATTTTAGAACTAGATTTCTTTTGTATGATTGGGTGGTCCTGTGCCTTTGTGGAAGATGTCTTCAAGAGTTTACAGGAGACAAATTCTGTTGGAATTACTAGATGCATTGGATGTATGTTGTGAACTGTTAATATAGCATCTGGACTGCTTTGGTTTTTTTAAGATTGAAGATTGGAAATACAATGCTACCAACAGTTGTTACAAGTGGATAGCTCATGCTGTCACAAAAAGTAAAGTGAATATGATTTTTGGACAGCATAAACTATAAACTAACAGTATTTATTTTTTATCTTTCAGAGTACTCAAGGACTGAATTCTGTAGCAGATTTTTCTGCAATTAAAGAACTCGATACATTAAACAACGAAATAGTGGACCTGCAGAGGTAGGTAAAGGAGGAATAGTCATATTTGCCTTGGATTCAGTTGTGCTACTAACTGTTTAAAAAAAAAAACAAAAACAAACAAAAAAAAACAAACAAAAAACCAACAAAAACAAACCAACAATTCAGTGCATAAGAGAAAGCCAGGTGGTAGTCTCTTTTGCTAAAATAAATGGTTAGCATGTCTGTAATACTGTTTAACACTTCTACTCTTTGTTCAGTCAGATGAGTGCATTTAATAACAGCAAGACTCTGAAAGGTCTATCCATCATGCCTTCTGGGTATGTTTCAGAGAGCTGCATGTCTTAGCATCCTGACATAGACATATTCTCTCATGTTTGTCTTTGTTCATTTTTATTGGCTGATGAGAATGGAGCAGATCTTTAGGATGATGGAACCACAATATAAATTGGTATTAGTTGTCTCTGATTTGTAGACTTTTTTCTAGTGGCAGTAAGGAAGTGACATGGGAAAGATCAAGAAGTTATGTAGGGTAGAGAATGGGAAGATGACAGTTTGTATATGGATCTCTGCTAGGGTTTTGATGGTGGTAAAGATGCACATACTTCTGTTCTGTTTAGTAAAATAAACTGTTGCACTGAGAAAAACTGTTTTAATTTGAGATCTGCAGACCCTTGGGTTCCATTAATTATTTCTAAGGTAATTAAGATGACTTCAAGTGACTAAGAAAATCAAGCTCTTACATGTTGTATAGTGT
The DNA here is from genome assembly GCF_000687185.1 of Egretta garzetta. Classification (NCBI taxonomy): domain Eukaryota; kingdom Metazoa; phylum Chordata; class Aves; order Pelecaniformes; family Ardeidae; genus Egretta; species Egretta garzetta. The sequence goes on along the minus strand of NW_009260594.1, from coordinate 273,188 downwards.
TCATCATATTCTCAAGACATAACAGATATTTTTCTAAAGTGATTTTTTTCTTGGTACTATCATAAATCTACTGAAAATTCTATTAATAACAGTTAATTCTACTATTTTATAAGTGAGGGTGCTTTGTCATGATGAAATCGGCCTGTCTTATTCATGTCACTTGCAGGAATGATTTAATATGGCAATGTGTCAAAGCACAGTCTGTTTCCTAAATACATAAATGTTTTTTCACTTCAGCTGCTTCTTCTCCCTCTTATTACTCCCACTGCCTCCTCACTTCTCCCTGCTCTGCCTTCCTGTGTTGTTCTTTAGGTTGTATTAATTCCAATTTTGGACTCTCACATTTATTAACCTGAAATATGATTTACAACCATGTATATTTGCTGTTAGTATCTTAGAGAGAAATAAAATTGTTCACTAGCATGAATTTTTAGATGAAGTTGGTTTTCAGTAGGTGGGCCTGCAGCCTAACATGCAAGCCAGTCTTTTTATGTCTTGTTTTCTTTTCGTGCGGTGAGGTATGATGGAACTATGGCCTTTGGAAAATCATTGCTTCCATTTCTTCAGTGGCAAATATACTTGGACAATTATTTAAGACACATTTGAATGATACTAGATTGTTGAAGATATGGTAGAGGCAACTATTAGTATGTTTTTATTTTTAGGAAGGGGAAATTTACTTTCATATGACTTAGAGGTTCAGAACAAAACTGGATTAGCAATCAGAGGCTTAAGCCTGTACCATCAAACCGAAGTATAATAGTAAGAGGTTTGTGTGGTTTCACTGAGAATGACTAGCAAACTTTCAATGTCATAAAGTGAGTTGTGGCTCAAATAAAATTTTTTCATTTTAACTTTTTTCAAGAAAATTTAATTTTTTGATTACTTGAAAATCCTTTAGCCACTGTAGAAGAGTTATTTTGGTAGCAGAGTAAATGTTACTTTTCTGTACCTTCCTTAAGCACAGGTGGAAATGCTAGGCAACAGATAAATCTTTGTGGTAAATGTAGGAAACTTTTTTTCATCTCTGGCAAATCCACATTTCTGTTATAACTGGTGAAGTACACTTTCAGTCTTGATAGTTATCGTATAAAAATGTAATTTAAATTTGTTATTTTTGTTCATTATTAAACACGATACATTGTTCAGCTGTTGCACTCTATATATAATAATTCTAGTCCATTAGTCCATTGACAAGTATCTGTGAGAGTTGTGTTTCTGGGACCCAGTAATAGAAATTGAATCTATTTTTGAAGTGTACTTGAGGAAAAAAAAAAAAAAGGCAGCAGAGGAAGTGCCTCAAAAGAATGACAGTGTCTGGAAAATACAGCTTTTGGGAAACTGAGCAAAGAATACAAAGGTAATGTATTTGTGGCTCAGCAGTTTGTGTGGGAAAGATTTCTGGTAGCCAATAGCTTTTTAATCTAATTCAATAAAAACAGTGTCAGAAAGGTGGAGGTTGAGGATCAGATGAAGAATAAAATGCAGAACACTTATTAGGGAGGATAATTCCCCTCTGGTAGGGGGAATGATTTGCCTAGGGACGTTGTGGAATCTGCATGATGAGCATGTCGACACTGCTGCCTGTAAGTTCTGTTTCAGTTGCACTTTATTTTTAGAAAGCTATTTGAAGCTTTTTTTGATCAGCATTGTGGGAGGCCAGACCAGATGTTCTTAATATTCTTTTTTGAGCCATAAAACCTTTTTCTCCCCCAGCAAACCCTGCTTTGCTTTCATGCATTCAAAGCTAGCTACAGCCCACAGATTAGTGGAATTGTGAAAGATGTCCCTGCCCAGGGCAGAGGGGATGGACTAGATGATCTTTATGGGTTCCTTCTGACTCAAATCATTCTGTGATTCTGTGAATTTCTTCAAGCTTTACCAATACTACCTTCTCTCTAAGTGTGTTAAGTAGCTGAGCTTAACTTAGTATATCTCACCAGAGGTGCCATCCTTCACACACATTGGACAGCAACAGTTATATTGTCTTGAATATGAACTAGGCTAAAAGGACCATAAAGCTGGTAAATTGGTCTGTCAAAAGTAAGGAAACAGCAGAATGTCTGCAGAAAAACAGGGCAACCTCTCCCTGCTATATACTTGCATCAAGCCTTTGTTTCAAAGTTCAGAGATGTACAGCTTCTCGGCAAAATAATGGTAAAAATTTTAATGCAGGCTAGTTTATTTCTTCTAACCTCTGGCTTGGAAGTAATCGATATGTTGCAGCTGAAAAGGTTGGGAAGAACAAAGGGGAGAAGAAACTAGGCAAACCCTAGACATTTTTTCTAGCATTGCCAAACTGAAGTACTACTACACTAGGAATTCCCAAAATTACAAACGTATGTGAAAAAAAGAAACGTTGGGCAACTGTGAGTGTAGATAATGCTACCAGCTCTGTGTGTAGTCATTTGTCACTTATTATAGAAAAGAACTGTGATTTTTCTTTTTCTTTTTCTTTTTTTTTTTTTTGGCTTTGTAACTAAGGTAGTTCTAAGTGTTGGCCATCAGGAAGCCTGGCCAGGGTTGTTTCATATTTAGCCCCTCAGTAGTCAGCTATCACAAATATTTGCAATATGCTGGCTCCCATTTTTAAATTACTCCATTGACAAATTAGTATAAAACTTATGGATTTACTTCATGATTTACAATCAAATAATCTTACTATCTGCGTTGGAGAAACCATCTGTTAGTTTTGGGGTTTTTTAATCATTGCTTTTAATTTCTTTGATATGAGGTTCTCCTGACCTGACTACTATTAAAATATATAGGGAAATTGTATTGCTTTCATAAATTGACTTGAATCAGTGGTTACAAGTGTCCTTTATTGGCAAGACCACAGTTGGTTTTGGGTGGGTTGTTTTTTTGGTTTTGTTTTTTTTTCCAAGTGCTGGTGTGGTAACGGACTATATGATCCAGAAAATTTGTCGTATCAAGTAAATCAATTTTGTTACTTGTTTTTGGTTCTTTCAGTTGCTGAGCATTCCTACAGGGGCATACCAGATAGTTTGTAAAAGAAATGGAGGCATTCAGAAGAATTAGTGAATTAAGTAGGTCTGTGTTGTCTTTTTTTTTTTTTTTTGAAACAAAGACACATTACTTGGGGGGAGGAGGGGATGTGTTATGTGTAGACTACACTCAGCTTGTTTTCCTTTGCCTGAGACTGCTGCCTAAGCTTTTCTTGTTCTGCCTGACAATACTTCTTTCACTTGATTTTTTCCAATTCATTGTTTGTGTTGTGATTTAGCCAGTGTAAGCTGCCTGTGGGTGGGTGTTGTATCCTGTTGCAATCTGGGCTATGCTAAGCAAGCAAGGTTTAGGCACCTGGCTTCTGTTGAAATTAAAGGGAAGCGATCATCATCTCTGACAGTCTCTTAGGCATATCAGTGACAGTAATGTGGAAAGGCATACATACCTGCTTGCATTTCTCTCTCCTGCTCAGTTTTCATACCTGAGCAGGAAAAATAACAAGTATTTGTTTACCTAGTCAATTATTCTCTTTTATCTTCAATCAGGAATAATATGCCTGAATGTTTGCTGTGCTTGATGTGTGTCTGAGGGCTTGAAGGTATTTTTCAGCCTGACTGGTATTTAGATCTGTGGAAGTGCTTTATTGAGATTGAGACCCTTTGTTCATGGAAAGTTACGGAAAGCAAAATCAGCAGAACTGGTTTCAACCGTGTGTTGCGATGCTTTAAATGTCTAAGTACAACTATGCTACAAATAGTAGTTTATTGAGCTAGAGGAGTGTGCTATAGCGTTGATGGAAATGGTAGAGATTTGCTTAGAATTTCCGTGATACTTTTTTCTGATGAATGGAGAGTGAGGAATTTTATGGAACCTTGAAGGTTCACACTTAAGAAAAATAACTACCCTTGTTCTTCAGAGTCCCTCTTTCGACATCTTTCCTTTTCCTTCCGTTTAAGCCTTTCCTTCAGGCACAATCCGCAAGTTGCTCTTTAATTGGATACTGAGATAAATAATAGCAGAACATAAGCTATACTAATTATTTTTCAGAGCAAATGTTCATTTAAGATCTGTGACATCTGGGGTTTTTTTTTTAGTTTCCATTGTATATGGTTTAGCAGTAAAGAAGAATTCCTCAGCTTGAGAGAACTTAGAGTAGACCTGCTTTACTTTAGAGACAGAAATGCTTTCTTCGGTATTAGATAGGAGTAAACAATGAGATTAATAGTTTATATTGATTACTAATCTGCTATTGAAATATGAAGTTACCTTAATTTCAGTATGTACTAGTAGTATAATTTGATAGCTTTTCACTATGGTATTTCATGTAGAAATGTTAGGTTTATCATTGTTCACAATGTAACTTAACGTGTGCGCTAATTTATTAACAAGATATTTGTGAAAGTAAATGCCTGTATACAGGAGATAGTGTTAAAACTGCAAAGCTTAGTGCTTTTCTGCATCTGTGAAAGGAGAAAAAAAAATCCATATACTGTCTAGAGATGAACACTCTTACGTTTTTTTTAAAACAGTAGTAGTTCTGAGCTGTATGTTGCTTTTTCCCTTTCTTAAAGCCATTGTTATGTCTGGCTGCCAAGAATTTATTGATGATAATTCCCCTGTCATCGGTAGTCAATTTTAAACTTGAATAAATGTCTGTAGAGACAGACTTGATGTGACACAGCAAATAACTACATATGGAGTCTCTGAGCAGATAGCGATTACAGCAAACTAACCTTTCTTCTTCTGACTGAGCTTACCAACAGATATAGTTGAGATCTGATAGGCAAACTTCATTAATCAGCTAGATTGGCCTGCTGGAAATGTTTTCTAGCTGGTGTTAGCATAGGAATTACTGTGTTTGCAGGGGTTAACAGATGGAATCTGATGCAATCCCTCCCACTTTTCCCAGCAGTTTTCATTAGACAAGTGCTCCATAGCAACAGTGAGATCACTGGAGACAGTATTTCATTGATTTCTCCCTCCCGCCCCCTTCCATTTTTGAGCCATTCTTATCACTGAAGTGCAGTTGGGTGAAAAGACGGGGGTTTTTATGCAGAACACTTATGTGGGCTTCTGTCTCGTAAATAATTTGGAAAGCAGAAATCCCTTACATCTTTTGTGTTTAATGTTTCACTATGTATTTAAAGAGAGATACAGGCTTAGGGGGCTGGATAACTGTACCTGCTGTAGCTGATGTTCTTAAGTATTCTTGCATTGTTTGCTGGTCTTCTAGGGAAAAGAATAATGTAGAGCAAGACCTGAAGGAGAAAGAAGATACCATCAAGCAGAGGACAAGTGAGGTCCAGGTAAATATATGACACAAAATTATTGTTCGGACACCTGATACTGCATCATGTCGTGCTTTAATGGCAGTGGAATTACTGAGTCTTTAGATCACATCACTTTATTCAGTGAAAAGAAAAAAAAAATTGGTGGCTAAGAAAGAGACTGTACTTTGAAATGTATTTTCTATATGAATGTGGGTTGGTGTAGGTGTGTATATTTATATAAATGTGCGAGCTCCTAGGACATATAGCCTACACGGAGTTTTAAATTAAAAATATTAAAAAAGAATAGATTTCTTCTTTATCTTTTTTCTTTTTATTTTGTTTTTTTTAGCAAGGCTATCTAATGTATAATGGAAACTAAAGAAGACTGTAGCACTGCAAATTAATGAACTTAAGTGGCTGAGTTAAAAGGGCTTGTATATGGGGCTGCTTCTTAAGAGACGCAGTAATTACCAGCTTGGGAGGAATGTTGCCTCAAGCTAATTTTGCCTAACATAAGTAAATTTTAAAAATAATCTGTTTGATTTTTATTTAAAAGGATGACATTGAATTTCCAGAGTATTGGACAAATTAAATTTTGCAAGTGTTTTACAGGGATTAAAAATTATTCGGTCAGCATCAGTGTTGAGGGTGCTAACAGTCTAGCCAAGCCCTGAATTAAATGCTGCAAAGCAGTATTTCAATTGAATTTTAAGCTGCAAAAGCAGCTGGAGTTGCTGTTTTAAGAAAAAACTTCAGTGTGATATCTGATCACTTACATTTATTTTATGAGTATTTATTATTTTAAATAATCTTTATTTGATTAAGAAAAATAATGCAAGATTTCTGCATTTTACTTTGTGTTGGGCAGAAAAAGAGCCAGTATGTTACAACCGTTGTGAATTTTCTGCTTGGCCATTTAATATCCTTAAAGCCTGGTTGATAATTAATAGTCTGACCTTTCAGAAGATAATCAGATGCTGGCCTGTTAGTCACAATGGCAGCCAGATTCAGCAGCACAGATGTTGCCTGTGTCTGTGCTTCTGTCCATGCATGCAGCAGTCATTCCCTTCCCCACTCTGCAGATTGCCTGGTTTTGCACATAGGATGATTTTGTTGTTGTGTGTTCTGGAATCTGTGTGTGTTCATGTGAAGGTTGAGTTCTCTGGTGCCTTTGCACAAAAGGCATATAAAGCTAAATAAAAACCTTACCTTTAATGTTACGGTATTAGTGTCATCTGCATATGTTTAGAGTTTGATGGTCAACGGCATCACAGAATAGATTAAGTCCTTGTATCTAGAGCAGTAATGTTGGAAGCAACTGTCTCAGGTCCTTAACCTCGTAGTGATCACAGAAGCTATTTGTCCCTTGTTAAATATAGTTGCAGAGCTCTGTCAGTCTGCAGAGGAGGAACAGTCTATTACTGGCTTGTCAGAAAAATGAGAAACCATCAGGATCAAACAGGATATGGCAGGAGCATTTATTTAAGCTGGTGGCCATTTATCTCTGGTCTCTCTCTTGCTCCTGAATGTTGGAGGACCTGCGTGTCTCAGGAAACTTTCTGGAACTTGAGAGAATGGTGGTGACACACTAAGAATATCTTTACATCATGCTTTTTGTCTTCTGGTTTTATTCTAATGGTGATATTGCTAAAGGTGGTGTACAAAACCAGGGTGTTCTAATCTGCCAATTTGGATCAAGCTAGTTTCATGGCATCACACTCCAGGGTTTCCGATACCACAATTACTTCCATGGACACAAATTATAATCTTAAACATAACCATGGCCTGTGATGGGTCGGACTGATTTGTGTGAGAGGAGGGAAAGAATGACATTTTTTCTTTTATAAAATAATTTATATACTATATAAATAGCAAAGACATAAAAAGAGTTGGAGGGAAAACATGGCGTACAGCTCTTTATTAGCAAAGATTAGGGGGTGTTTTTTCTTGAAAAGTTATGGACAGAGCAACAAAGATCAAGAGACTTCTAAGGCACCATTTCCTTAACTTATTCTGTGACTGGATTAGCATTTTCCTATAAAAATGGGAGTAATAAACTCATATATGAAATGTTGTTCTTGGCAGTAGAGAACTTTGTTAATGTGTAACTAAAATATTAGTTTTTTCACCACATACCATGTGGCATCTGAAAGTGCCTTTACCTGGCTGTACTCTTGCTCCATCATCACCAGCCTGCTCTTCTAGACACAGATGTTGAAGGACAGTGTGCCTCAGCAGCTAGACACTGCCTCAAGCAATGGGCTTTTGGGCACACTCCCGAGACTCATCTTCCGTCTAGCATTTCACATGTATAGGCACGGTTTATCAGTCTACTTGCTAAGACTCTGAAATAAGCAGCGATTCTCCTGACTTTCCTGACAGTTACCGCATGTTCCATAGAATTTTATTGACATGAAGTAAAAAGGTCTATGTTTTGCTTTTCAGTGGGGCACTGAAACTTTCTAAAGAAATTTTTAGAACAAACGCATGTAACTTCTGAACACAGCATAATATATGTTTGCATCGATCGGGGAAAAAAATGTAACTGCATGTGAGACACTGCTTCAGAGAAGAGGGCAGAGGATAGGTATTTTGGGACTGTGGCCTTCCGAGTAGTCCAGAATGTTTCTGGCCTTCTCTTCTAGCCTGTTGGTCTCCTTGTTGGCCTGGGTTTTCTTAAACACATTTATGCTCTGAGTATCTCACTCATTGTATTTTCCAGCATTGTATTTTTACTGTTCTTGGTTTGTTGCAGTGCACCAAAGCCATTAGAAAGTCAGTGAAGTTTAACTTTTCTCTGCTGTTTTAGGCTTAATGGTTCTGAGCACATGAATCCTTGGTGAAGTACAGACTGGCAAGCTATTAAATCTGTTGTCTATCTGTGAAAATACAGATCTCTAGATTTTCCTTGTCCTACACTACATTAGCATGGAGAGTTATAATGATTGTAAACCTAATACAAGGATTACAATTACCATGAAAGTTCTATTTTGTGCCACCTCAGATATGTTAATGGTTTTCATATAGAATTGCATTCATTGCTTGAACATTAAGATGCTGCTTTGCCACTGAGGGTGTTCTTTGAAATCGAAGCTTAATTGATTAACTTCATGAAGATGTATCTTTGAGTATTACCCCCAGTTCTGTGTATTGTATCTACTCCAGCCTTTAATTTTGGAGTGGTTATGTGAACATGTTTGGGTTTTGGTTTTGTCTGTAGGGTTTTTTCGTTCTTTTGGGAGCCATCAGGCTTAGTCAGGTCTCTTCAGTGCTTCTCTACTGCCATGTCTAGGACAGACATTGGGATTCAAGGAACAGTAGTGAGAGTGGAGGTGATCTGTATTGTGTGTATGTGAATTCTTGCTTCCTTTTGGAGAAAGGAGACTGAAATCTCTTTAAGCCGTTACTTTTTTCCCCCCTTGCTTGTGTCAGCTGATGCTTTCTTTTCAAAGCGTTGTAAAAAATGAATGGATCAAGAGTGTCCCAATTATCCAAGTCAGTAGATGCTGCAAGAGCTTTTTGTGTGCACGCTGGTTTGTCTTTAATAGATTAGAAATAACCAGTAATTCACCTAGTCTGACTGATGCACATCAGTCTTATACCCTTTACTGAACTTCAAATTTGATGTTGGGGGGTTCGTGTGGTTTTTTTGGTGTTTTGTGTGTTGTTTTGTTTGGGGTCCCCACCCAAAAAAAGCATCTATGTTGTTTCTTTAGGTAGTGTTCCAGTTGTCTTGAGGTTACCTATTTCCCTAGCATATGACTGCTGTACCATATGCCTTTCTATTTCTGTCTGGCTTTTCTGTCCTGATCATCTGGAGGTGTTAGCACACATGGATGAACTATCTCCCTCACCAAAAAAAACCCCCTAACAAAATGCCTCTAAAAAGGACAACAGGATTTTAGCTTAGAGTAGTGCATGAATGTATGATCTAATCAGAAATTCACATCAGCTTGTTTTCTTTTCCTCTTTAATTTTCTTCTATATCTATTCATTTTTTACTGTTGTTCATGATTCTTCCTTCAATTACCATTTTTATCTGAGAGGCTGCAATCTTCTCTTTTCATCTAATACTCTCCCTTTTGTATTAATCCTTTTTTATCTCCCTGTATTATCTCTTCCTTTTGACTTTGATTTTTTCTTCGTCCTAAATTCTTTTGACTTTTTTTTTAATGTTATCTCTGCAGTTTGTTGAAATATAACCTTTCCTATTGCTCAGAAATGAACTGATTATCATACTTAATGTACTCAGAACACAAGGTTCATACTTGCTGCTGTTCATAAATTAAAAGATGCCATATTGTTGTGTATGGAATGTGCATTTCTTGAACAGTACCGTTACATGGAAAGTAAGTTTTTGGCTGTTTTTTGGAAAATTGGAGACAGGGAGGGTCTAGAAGGAGTGCACTGGTTTGGTTCTTTACCAGGTTGCTAAAGCAAGTTCCTAATTTTGGTCATGTGTTTTTGAAGCGGGAAGGAGCAGAATAAAGAATCTTTTTTATTAAGGAACTCAGCAAAACATATTGCTAAAACATAGGACAGAGACAATGTAGCAGCCTGAATACAGACAACTTCTAAATTCAAAATGAAACCCTAAACTCCATGTAAAACAGTTAATCTTTGTGTTGATACACGGTCTTCAATATTTCAGTGAGATTCTTCTTACTAAAGAAAAGGAAAGAAAGAGCAAATCATCTAACTATTTTTATGTCTTAAAATTAGAATTTGAGAATACTTGCTTGTCTGATATAAATACTAGCTTTTGAAAGGTAATTTGTTGATACTTTGAAATCTGAGTTAGTTTATACTGCAGAATTTAGTGGTTAGGAGGAGAGAGGGAACAAATGCAAAGCTAATCTGTTTTACTACAGGATCTACAAGATGAAGTAAAGCGGGAGAGCAGTAATCTGCAAAAGCTGCAAGCTCAGAAACAGGAAGCGCAGGAAATCCTTAATGATCTTGATGAGCAGAAGGCCAAGTTGGAAGAGCAACTTAATGACATCAGGCAGAAGTGTGCAGAGGAGGCCCATTTGGTAAGGTCTAGTGGCTAAGGCCTTTGAAAGAACTCAGCCTTGCAGTGTTACAGTTGTTGGGGTAGGAGAAAAAACTTTAATGAATAAACAGTCTGAGTGTCCAGATTTTGTGACCAACAGAATAGGAAATATGGCACTCATTTCAGTGACCTCTTGATTTAGTATCAGTGTGTCAACAAATATACTGAGATATACAAATGAGGTTAAGTGCAAACAAGTAATACAAAATTCTAATTCAATATAAGTGTAATTAGAAGCACTAATTACTGGGACTGATTTCTTAGTAGTTAAAAAAAATCATGGTTATGTAGATATTTCATAAAGCTGTAGTATTTCTTTAACATCTAAAACGATATTTCAGTATTAGAAACAGCTAGAATACTATGACCTTATTGAGACCAATAGGGAATTAACCTTTCATTCAAGTATGATCTATAATCTCTGCAATAGCTATGAGGTTTTTACCTTTTCTGGTCATAAATGCAGAGTATTTGGATGTGTTTGGAAGTGGGTTTTTTTGATTTGACTTTGAAATATTTGTTCATGCTCTAGATTGCCATGCTGAAGGCTGAAATAACAAGTCAGGAATCAAAGATTTCAGCATATGAAGATGAACTGTCCAAAGCTCAAGAGGAGCTGAGTCGCCTGCAGCAAGAAACTGCAGAGCTTGAGCATTGCATAGAGTCTGGGAAAGCACAGCTGGGACCTCTTCAGCAACATCTGCAGGATTCACAACAGGAAATCAATTCAGTAAGGCAGTGTGAAAGACCAAAAAAAAAAAAAAATTTTTTTTTAGCTGACAACCTTTAATGTGTTTTTTTTTTTCTTAAGGGGAAGGTGTTTTCTTCATTGTTTGCTCCTGTCTTTAGTTGCTTATGAACGTGTTCTGTGCTAGTAGTTGTTAGGATTCTTAGAGGCTGACTCAAGTCACTCAAGGTACTTCATGACTTTTCTCCAAGTTTTGTTAATAAAAAGGGATTAATTTATTATATTTCATAAATAATTTGTCTTATATAACAAATGAAAAATGGATAATGCATGTTTAAATTCTATATGTCCAGTAGTTATTTGAGCTTTCTTCCTCAGCTGTGGCCTGGGGCATGCTCTCACTATTCTTTAATCGATGTGAAGTCTGTATAAAATGACTAACATTTACTTAGTGCATTGTTAAAGGGGGAAAGTGAGGTGAGTGTAAGAATAAGTTGGATTGAGAAGCAGAGACATGGCTGCACTGGTTTTTAAGCACAGAACTGTACTTTGAGGTGTCTGCTGTTATGTTAAAGGAACACTTCTATCTCCTATTCGTACTCACTGATTTATTAATTATTCAGTGATGGGCTTGCTTGCACACCCTTTCCTCATCGTTGTTCTTCTCTGACTTGCCAGCCGTCTAATACATTAGCCAGAGCAACATCATTATCAAGTTAAAAACAAAGCAAAAAGCCTTCCTATTAGCTTCAAACCCTAGAAATGGCTGCTTTAGGGGTTGGTAATTTCACACAATTCATGTCTATAGCTTGTTAACAATTTTTTTTTTTTAAGACTTCCACTGCTAGTGTTCATGCAAGAACACTTTCTTCTCTTGAAGAGCCTTATAATGTATTCGTAACTTTTAAATTTGGCTTTGAGGTTTAGAAACAAAGTAGTAAACAAATGGATTTTCCATTGTTTCATCACAGGTAGAGAGAAGCTTGTGCTATTTCAATATTACTACACTAGCAAGAGGTACCTGTGATGAACAGATTTGAGGCTGATAATAAAAGTGGTTATGCTTGACTGTACTACAAATGGGCTTTTTTATAGGTTTTATATTAGTACTCCTGATTTTATTGCTCTTGGCTCACAAATAGTGAACAATAGGTGCTTTATGCAAGGTTATCTAATGGTTGGTCTGAGGTCAGTGTATTTGAAAGACACCTGGTGTTGCCTTCGCTGCCACATGCCTTGTGACATGTGCAAGGCAATGAAAACTCTATTAGGTGACTGACCTAGCAGAAATCAGTGCAATTTAGACACCTAAATATCTGAACTATGTTCATCCTTTTGCATAATCTGCCAAATCCAAGAATTCAGTCATAACTGGCAGGTCGGTTGTAAATGTTTGCTCTGAGGCACTGCATTAAGCATATTGCTGAAATAATAACATGTTGGGTGTAACTGTCTGCTTAGGAAGATATACTGTGGATTTTGTAGACTTCAAAAGTCATGTGGGAGAAGATAATGAATCTTCCTGGAAGATGAGAATTCTGATAAAGCAGCCTTTTTAATTTAGAGTTTAAGGCAATTGCAAATGCATAATTAAAAAAAAGCAACCAATAATAACAACAAAAAAACCACAAACAAAACCAACCAAACAAACAAAAAAAAACCAAAACCTGAAAACTGCATCTCTTCTTATGAGTTTGAGTAGAAACAAAGCAACAAGTCTCAATGTTGCCAGTTATGCAGTCTGCTTTCTTTGCAGGAGAATGTTCTCAGGTCTGTCCTTCAACTACATTACATCTCTTCTAAATCAGATTTGTGCTTATCTCTCAAATTTCACCCTTTGATTGAAAGAACATGAGTTTTATAACATTTGCTTTTGAAAATAAGAATTTCAGACATATAACTTCCATCCTATATTTAAGAGGGGATGATCATGTACTAGCTTCTGTCTACTGCCATGCTGATGCATATACATTTACTTCTGTTTACAGGTGCAGACAAAACTTCTTGAGCTGAAAGAATTGGAAAATAGCCAATTTAGTGGGCACTGTCAGCCACATAATACACTTGTTAATGGAACTGCGGATCATTCTAGTCTTAGCAACAGCAGCAGTGAAACTGCTAACCTTAATGAGAATGCTGAAAGGGAAAGTATAGCAGAAGATGAACAGATAAACAGTGTGTCTCCAGTGAGTAGTGTTTTGCCTGCTTGATCATGATGTAATGCAGCTGTGAAGTTGGAATAAGTTAAGAATGTATCAAGATTGATTATGTTTTTAAACACTTGCACAAGTGAAATTTCAGGGTGTTATTCTGAGGGACTGTGTTTCAGCAATCTGAAAGTTGATAAGCAGAAAAGGAGGCAATTTTAGCTTGGCTGGAAAGTGGCAATAAAAATCTTTCTGTATTTGTTTCCAAAGCAAAATATCATAAATTGAAAAGTAGAATTAACATTAAAGGAGAGCAGCTGTCTCCAGTTGGTGCAACAAGAATGGAGTAAGGAATAGTACAGAAAATCTAAAGCTGTCTTGCTTTAAATGTCCCTCCTTATGTCCCAGTAGATTCTTGATTTTTTTTAAACTTTCACAGGGTTTATGGAACACTTCAGTATGTTCTGTAATAAGCATGAACCTCTTGAAGTATCCTTTAGTATATTCTTTTAGCTATCTAATACTTAAAATTATATTCTGTAGTCTTCTATTTACTTATTTATGGTGAATTGCATTTATCCTTACGTGTAGATAAGGAACAGTCCTGAAACAACAGCCTCTCTTGTGGAAGAAGAGAAAGAGACCCCAGCTGCAACTATTACCAAAAAAGTGAGTTTGTTCAGATTTGGGGGAGGAAAAAGTAAATTAAATCCTGGTTAAACTGTTTCAGGCTTGCATCCTGTCACTTGCATCATGGTCATAGAAAAACAGAAATAAAATTGTCATCTCTTACTGTTTTTATTTAGAGTGTGATGTCATGAAAACATTTCATCTAGTATAGCAGGCAGGGTTTTTTTGAGAAATATTTTGATCTCCATTGATGAATTATGTAGAATTCTAGCTATTATTATTATTATTATCATCATCATCATCTTTAAGAAACTGCTAAATGGTAACACAAGATGACAGAAATGTTTTCTGTCCTGCATGTCTTAAAAATTGAATACCTTTCTCTGCTTCTTTTGCATTGTCCAGGAAGATCCATTCACTGAATCTCATCCATTGCCTGATCTAGTTTCTGAAGCCAGCTTAGAGTTCTTCCAGTCTGACCCTTTTGTTGGCAGTAAGTAAACTTTTCTAAGTGCAGATTTGCAGAAACAGGTCTTGTATGAACACATCTCAGACTAATCTTCACCTTGGAACTGCTCTTTATAGAATAAATGTTGGAGGTGTTTGAGTGACAGGAGTGTGGAGCCAGTAGCATTACAAAAATAGAAATGAGAGTTCCAGGATGTTTCTCCTTCCTTCATCTGGACTTTCTAATTAGCTGTGAAAACTGCATCTTTCCCTCGCCACTCTTCCTGATTACCTCTCTTACCTCCCACCCCCCCTAATTTGCAGCACAGATCCACAAACAGATCAACTGAGGGTTCAGTGAGCTGTGGTGTGGGGAGGGTGTGGGTGGTTGAGAATGAATGGCTGTGGCCTACTTATGGTGAGTTTGGCACTCAGGAAAAGGTAATGTGGAACTGCACCATCTGTTCGTCTTGTGGAAGTGCTATGCTTTATTTTAAGAACTTGCCACTTACGAATGCTGTTGCTCTGATTTTATTCTTCTATGTTGGAAGAAGTGATCTGTCTGTATGGAGCCACTTGGAGAAGGGGAGTTAATTTGGATTAACTGCTGCAGCAGCTGTTTTCAGCCACATTAATATGATTTTACATGCTTTCAGAGTCAATGTGGTCTAATCAATTTAGCTCATATTGCTTGAAAAGGAAAATAAGCTAAATGTTTCACATCACTTGGCTTCTGAAAGAATGTCAGTGCAGATTTAATACTTCCAATGAATGAATTATACTAATTTAAAACATCTTGAATGTTTCGGTGTAGATATAGCTTGATTTTTATTTATGTTGAAGTGATTCTACTTAAAGCACATGACGCAGCCTTTCTTTCAGAGGAGAAAGGTATGTCTCTTACTAGCCAAACTTTTGGGCTTTGTGTGCTCAGTAAGTTCAGGGCTAGATACCTACAGCTAAGAGACAGTATATCTGTGTCTCTCTGATGTACATGAGGGAGTGGAACTGATGCAATTGAGACCACGCATCTAGTACAGAAATGGACACTTAGGAGCTACCACCTGTGACACCTGTCAGAATTATCAAAAGTGGGACTGAGCTTCTATCAGTAGTTAGCCTGGATTGCCATGGTAGTAAATACTGCATAATGTGGGTGTTTACTGACAGTAGCCAAAAGAAATGCATCTGAGATGGCAGCTTTTGTGTGTGTTTCATGCTGGTAGTGAGCTACGTGATGAATATTTGCTTCATCTAATACTAACTCTTGTAGTTCCACTGAAAACAGTGAAACTATTCCTCTGAGTGAGAGTTGCTTAAATTCTAGCTGTAGAAACGAGTTTGTATGCAAAAGACTTCTACTCAATACCTGCTTTGTGATAAAAAGCTACAAGTCACTTTTTTTTAAACAGGTGATCCCTTCAAAGATGACCCTTTTGGGAAAATTGGTAAGTAAGTTTGTAACTTTTAATGTGTTTGTTTTTCTAAACAAATCCTGGGGAAAAGTGTCACCACCACCTTCAGCACAAAAAAGGTGGAAGTGACCCAAAAAGTCACTGTAGGATGGATATATAGCAGCAGCAGCAGCTGGCCAGTTGTGTTAAAGCTTTTCAGAGAAGCCCATTGTTAGTAAACTTCTCTCTTGCTGTTGGATGTCTCCTTAGCTGGGATTTAAGTATGTGAAAGTGGTGAACAGAAGGCCCCACACTCTTGCTGCTTGTTTTATATGCAAAGTAGTAAGACTGTACTCTTTTAGAAGCTTTCAACTTAGCAACTTTCTTTAGCACTAAATGTTGACAAAGGTGGGAAGTCTTTATTTAGACTGGCTGTATAGGCAACACCATTGTGTTATTTGCTTGGTGTCCTGAATGGAGTTACTGGTGACAAAAAAGCAAAATGGCCAGTAGAAAGGCTATAGCAAAATAGCATTGTGCACCAAGTGCTAAATACGAAAACGTTAATGGTGTTTGGGGAGTGAAGGAGAGAAGGGTGAAAGAGTTCTGAAAAACATTAGGTTTTGTAAAATGCTTCATTTTTCAGGAGGCTTGGTTAAAGAACCTGTATGCTCAGATGATTCTGGAACTGAACTACTGGCACCATCCAAAGTTTTCATGATGTGCAGAAAATGTTGGCTTTTCTAATGTTTTGAATCACAGAATACAAATTAGTCACAGATTAATTTCATACTTCAAAGATCCTTTGTCTTAAATAAGTGTTACCTTCTTGCAGTATGAGAAAAGCAATATCGTGTTTAGTTTTTAAGCTATCAAGCTAAGTAAAGCTACCAGAAATGTTAATGAGATGTTTACTTTTCAGATCCTTTTGGTGGTGATCCCTTCAAAGGCTCAGATCCTTTTGCAGCTGACTGTTTTTTCAAACAATCCTCCACTGATCCTTTCGTGACTGCTGGCTGTGATCCATTTAGCACTGCAGACAACAGTAATAATATCACAGTAAGTTTGATAGCATACCTTTTACTTCTCTATATGATTTGGACAAAATAACCTATTTTGTACATTCGGACAGGCCTTAAAATGCTGATATTCAGAAATCATATAGATAAAAGGTTACCTCTTATCCCGTGGCTCTGTCTTGTCTTTTGTGTGTGTGTCCTATTTTCTAGAAATAGTCCAAGATGAAATAGAAGTAAAAATAAAAACATTTTTAAAATGTTTCAGTGTGGAGCTTCATGGCTCTACAGATGAGAAAATTTGAGAATAATGAACTGAGCTCTATTGGTAGCAGGTGGAATTTACTAAACATTGGAAGAAACCCGAGATTAATCTCACCAGGTTGAGACACTTGATTTTTGCCTCCAAAGCTTATAGGATCAATACATATGTTCTATATCCTATCTGAAATCTGATGTAGTATGAGGTTTCCCCTCTGAAACGTCAAGTTGCTCTATAGATGTATGTTTTTGGGGATTGTTGTGGTCTTTTTAATAAAAGTCACTGAAGCCCTCTCATAATGTGGAGATTCTTACTAAATGTACCTCTTTCAGGTGTACTTAAGTGTAACTTTTTAGCTGTTCACATTATAACTGAGCAGGTATTGATTAGTCTTGAGCCTATAATAAGGTAGAGTTGGGCACAAAACCTTCTCTGATGTACAATAGAACTTGATGAAGATGAGGTAATATTTAGGACTGAAAACAAATGCTTAATCTAAGAAGATGAAATTCTTCATGTTATAACTTTGTCTCCATCTTTTTGCCTGTGTCCTTTCCTTATCAGTGCTGCTTCTGTTCATGCCTTGCTTCTAATTGTTTGCGTACAAAATACATGTATACATATATAAAAATTAAAGATACATGTGGATTAGGAAGTCAGGTGGCTATAGAGTGTGCCTGAGGTGAACCCACAACAGCCAAGATAGCGAGAAATCACTGCACCTAACAATGGTGTTCTAGTCCTTCCACATGGTGTGCACATTATGCAGATCTCAAGGTCTTATTATGCGCCACAGCCTACACCTCCAACCTTAAAAAATTAGTTTTCTATGGTCTTCAATACTTAATCAGCACACTGTCCTTTGCCAAGTCTTAATATTCTAATATAACTAATTCTTGGTCATATTACTGTCTGATAATGAGAGAAGTACAGAAGAGAAAAAAATTTAAAAGGGGTCAGAGCTGTGGTGTGAGATTAGCGTATGATTCTTGAGATCTGTATTTCTGAACTGAAGTTATGCATTCATCCTAAATGCTTTACCGAACCTTTGTGGTGTTGATATCTTGTAGTTATATTTTCCTGATTGTAGACATCTGAGAGCAAAATGAGTGTTAGATATCCTTAAACTTTGTATTAGTGGTTACCAAGTATGTTGCACAGTGTGCCTTTTTTCCATCCTTTGAAAGTATGAATCATTGTTCTGAGGAGTTTCTGTTAACAGGCCTCTTTACTAATGCTGATTAAAGCTACATCCAAAATACTTTATCTTAAAACTTCTAAACTCAAATAGTGATTGTATTCTTAGAATGAGTAATCTCTTAAGCTGAAAAACAAATTTCCCTCCAAAGGAATTGTTTTATTTTAGACAGACATATCGAAGAAGAATGACCCTTTTGCTCCTGGTGGAACAACTGTTACTGCATCAAATGATCTAGGTAAAAGTAGACTATAAACATCAGACTACTTGGGGTTTATTTTTATTTGGTTTTGCTTATTTTTCTTTCCAGTCTTTCCACTGAATTTGTGGTGGAGCATTTTAGGGGTTTCCTACATTTTCTGAATTTTCCTATAAAGTGTGACATAAAGTGCAAGTTTGCAGGGTTGTATTTTTATAAAACAAAACTGTCTCATTATCTTTAGTGCGTATCACTGAGGACTGATTCTGCAAAAATGTTCCTCTGCCTTACCTAAAACTGGTGAAATATCTTGATCTAAGTGTTTGGACTATTTGTGCAAATTATAGTTTGTACTGCTACCCATTAGGGTTGTTTTTAGATATTTCATGTTACTTTCTAAGTAACATACAAGATAGCTTTGTATTACGAGAGGAGATGTGGGGTAGAATAACCACTTCATGAAGAATTTTTACTGTTAAAAGTTTGCTCCTTTTTGTTTTTCTCTGACTCTCCCTCATCTGAGGGTTAAAGGTGTTTTAGGGAAGACTCTAATCTGTTATTTTCCCACGTTGCACTGACAAGTGGCAATCCAAAACATGAATCCACGGGTGATTTAGTATTGTAAACCTGTTCAGTTTAATTGTTGGGGAAAAAATGCCATTTTCTGGAGACGCAGAAGTGAATATTGGTAATGACAGTGCCCTTCTTGCTTTATAGTACAATAGGAGTGTTTATATATTTTGAGGCATACGAGAATGAAAGGGTACCGTTGAATTAGGTTGAGATAATATGAGGTTTAGATATTTTATTCTACAAGTGGGCCTACAGTCAGAAGTGAGCTCTTGTTCATGTTCTTATATATATATAGATGTGTATATATATATTAAAAACCTATTTATATATAAGTATATATATTTATGGGTGTAGGCACACAAAAAAAACCCCTCTGTGTGTATGTGTATCTCAGTAGAACATCCAGTAGTATGGTTATTTGATACTTTCAGTGGATTTTAACTTTTTTTTTTTTTAATGTAGGAAAGCAGAATACCGGTATTTCTCTTGAATTATTCCTTGTTCAGAATTATTATTCTTAATCGAAAGTTGACAAGCTACTTAATAACTTTAAGTGCCCACCTCATAAAATACTTCACTTGAATTAGCCTCTCTGCAAAATATGGAACAGTTGCTTTTTTGTTGTGGGATTTTTTCTCAGTCTCTTTCATATTTAACTTTTAATCTCATTCTGTTTGCTTGATTTGTGTCTATTCAGCTGCAGACCCCTTTGCCTCTCTGTTTGGAAATGAATCCTTTGAAAGTGGCTTTGCTGACTTTAGCACGCTGTCAAAGGTAATATGAAGCTACTGTCACTCATAGAAAATGCATGAAACTCTGCAGTGACAAGATGTAGCTTACTCTCTCTACAACAGTTTCATTACAGTTTTGCCACTACTAAAAATTTATAATGGCTGACTTTCTTGAAAAAGAGGTCTTTATCATAAATTGTCCTGCAATTCCATTGTGAAGAATGCAGTGTAATCTTTGTGGCTTTATAAGTATTTTCTGTATATTTGAAGTGATGATATAATTTTTTTTTAATTTGCTGAGTTTAACAGCAAGTGTATTACTTTTGCATGTGTAGCTACACTCAACTTTATATTGCTGTACACACTAACCATTCCTGGTTATTTTTTTTATTTTCAATCTCCATGTGAATGATGTGTTTAAAAACAAAAAGAAGTATTTTCTTTTTGTCTTAGTCCAAACTTCCAGTTCTAAGTATTGAAAAGAAGGTATAGTAGTAGTAGTAGAATTGCACTGAATATGTGTGTGTTGCTGTTTTCTTTGTTGAAGGCCAACAATGAGGATCCCTTTAGTGCTTCCACATCAGGTTCTGTCAACAATGTGATCATAACTAAAAACTTATTCGAGGAACCACCAGCTAAAAATGAGGATGTTCCTCCTGCGTTGCCCCCTAAAACAGGAACCCCCACGAGGCCCTGTCCACCACCACCTGGTAAGAGCTGATACTGAGATATTAGTAATTAGCTGCTTCAGTATTGGCTGTGGGACAATAATTATGAGGGATGGTGAAGTGTCTGAATTTAGAATGACTGAGCAAGATGTGAAACAAGTCTGTTCCTGATCCATTGGTGGCTTCCTCAGGATTAAATTTTGCATGGTATTTGGGATCATTGTTTTTTGAAGAGAGAAAGTATTTAGAAAACCGGAAAAAGTAGAATTATTACAAGTATCTGCAAGAACACAGCATGGCTGCAAATTTAAGTGGTTACTAATGTGATACATTGTGAATCTTGCATTAAATTTTGCTTAAAGTGAGAATTCAGTGTGTTTTATCCATTGCAAAACCTCTGGTGTTAATGCAAAATGAATTAAATAGGGTTAAATGACTCTCACATATTCAAATTAACTTTTTCCAGGTGGCCTTGCCATGGGTCTGTAGTAGTAAACTTAGCCAATGTAATAAACCCAAGTTTCCTGTGCTCTTTTCTGTTCAGTGATAGCCAAGTCCTCTGGTCTGCCCCATAATACAAACCACCCTGCTTTCCAGAAAAGGTCATGATTATCAAAGATAACACCTTCGTATGGTTGCAAGAAGCCCATGTTACAACAGACTCCTCACACTCAATTTTTTTTCCATAGATTGGAAAATATATTACTAGTATTCCTTTTTAAGTTTCTGTCATTTGTTTCATTTTCTTTAAAAACTACTGCATAATTTTTTCACTATTACACTATACAGATGAATCTTAAGGTGTTTTGGTAAACTGTGTAGCATGAAACTTAAACATGTATTCATCTTTTTCCTCAAAAGAAAGGGAACACAGTAAATGTAGGATTATTAATACTAAAGTTTAAACTCAAGTGTTTAATTTTAATGTTGATTTGAGATCTGGTTTATGCTCATGCCTTGCAAGTAATCAGTTTCATTGTAAATAACGTGAAAACAGTGGACATGACAAGTGATGATAATTTTAATGTTTGATAATTTTCTCTTGTGGTGGTTCTTATTTAAAACAAAAAAGGATTTCTGACTTCATTGTATGGGAGTGGCTATGATGTGGTGTACAGATCTGCTTTTAGAATGCAAGCTGCTAGTGGTGAAAGAGCAGCCTCCATATCAATTAGGTGACTAGAAAAAGTAGCCTATTTTGATCTGCACTATTAAAAATGATACGGCAGTTATCTTGATAATCGTTCCCAATAAATTGTTTTCCTAATGGAAATAAAAACTGTAGATACTTAGGTGTATTTGTTTTTAATTACTCCCTTGGTCTGATTCAAAACAAAGCAATGCTTTTTCAAGCAAATACCCCAAAATTTTTCTCTTAACTCATCATGTTACTGGAAAGCGTGCAGAAGGGCTGTTTGCTTGCCTCTGAAATCCACTGCCTTTCTAGATACTGATAAACACCCTCATTTAATGATTTTTGGGGGCAGATTTGGAGATTGTATATTTCATATTCTTATTAATCCTTCCCATATAGAAATAAAATTCCCTAGATGTCATTTGAACCTATTCCAGAGAAGGGCAACAAAGCTGGTGCAGGGTCTAGAGCACAAGTCCTATGAGGGAGCAGCTGAGGGAACTGGGATTGTTTAGCCTGGAGAAAAGGAAGCTCAGGGGGGACACCTTCATGCTCTCTACAACTACCTAAAAGGAGATTGTAGCCAGGTGGGGGTCAGTTTCTTATCCCAAGTAACAAGTGATAGGACAAGAGGAAATGGCCTCAAGTTGTGCCAGAACAGGTTTAGATTGGATACAAGGAAAAATTTCTTCCCTGAAAGGGTCATCAAGCATTGGAACAGGCTGCCCAGGGAAGTGGTTGAGTCCCAATCCCTGGAGGTGTTTCAAAGATGGGTAGATGTGGTGCTTATGGACATGGTTTAGTGGTGGACTTGGCAGTGCTAGGTTAATGGTTGGACTCTGATCTTAAAGGTTTTTTCCAGCCTAAATGATTCTATGATTCTGTTTCTCCCACATTATTCAAGAAATAGAGATGCACGTTTGGCAGTAATAGAACATCATCAGTGAGTGAGTGCTATCATGGCAAGGTTATCTGCAAAGTGTCTCAATAAATCATATATTCCTGAGGGGGTATTCTCTAAATCATTGCCAAATCAGAATCTCTCTTGGTCTATGAAAGAATTTTAGACTAACTTGCAAAAGTGATATGCAAAATAATAGCACTTTGGTTCAATTCTGCAGTTTAAAATGGCAACAGAAGCAAGTTTTAAAATATGGCCATTGTAAGTGTTGAACCACTTGCAGAACCCGCTAGTTGAATTCAAGAAACTGCAATGAAACCTTTCCTGTAAGCAGTAACATATGGAGAGAACGGTGGGATGAAATTCAGCTCAACTATTCTTGGAAGTACTTGGGTTAATGTCCTCAAAGGTGTTGAAAGCTGACTGGGGTTAAGCTGAAAAAAGAACAAGATAAGTGGGGGCTTGTACCCGATTCTGTTGTATCTGCAGCTACTTAGGCAAGGATTAACAAAGTAGTTAAGCCTGTGATTGCTTGTTATCATACTCCTTCATTCTGATAGTTTAAAAACTACATAAATTCTAGGTGTTAGCATAGTGAGAGTGTTTTGAAGACTTAAAAATATGTTTCTGGTCTCTGAATGAAATTGTGTTAGCTTGATCCAAGCAAATAATAAAAGAGCGTTGCTGGAATGACCACGGACAGTTGATAAGCAGAAGAAAAAAAAAATACTGTGCTGATAGAATTAGGGGCTCACAACTGTTAGAAATTCTCTTCCCAAAATAGTTAATTAGTACATAACTCTGTTCTTGAATCATTAACATACATGTGTTCCTTTTTACCTCATTACCCTTTAAGAAACTATGGACCATACCCTCATTTTTTTTTTTAAAATTGGCAACCCTTCCTCTGAAATCACTACAACTCCACTAGTTTACTAGAAGAGGTTGCATTCCAAGCAGCTTTTGAATTTGTGGGGTGGTGGTTTTTTTTTTGGCATGTTATTACCTGCTATCCTAAATTCATTTTAAATTCATTTTAATCTAAGGGAAAAGACCTATCAATCAAATAGACTCTTCAGATTCCTTTAAACCGAGCGATCCATTTCAGCCTTTCCCCACCCCAGACATTCCCAAAGAACAAGAAGCAGATCTATTCTGTGATCCATTTGCTCCCACCAGCATCAGTAAAGAGGCTGACCCCAACAATTTTGCAAACTTCAGTACTGTGAGTAAACACTTTTTACATTTGTTTCAGTATGACAGCTTTGAATTGTTCACACTGAAGTCTTTAGTCTCATGTAAAATATTAAAACATATCCCATGTACAAAAGGGATATAATTTCCAGTTAAAACAGTATTTACATTTAGTTTACAGCTGAGGCTTTCCTGAAACGAAATACTGCAAAATGTTGTAGTTAACATTTAAATTGCATTGCTTTTATGAGTTTTTTCATGGAGGCCTCCTAGCTTTTAGAAAATAGGACTTTTTAGATATCTATGTTCTAGGGATTATCCATTTTATCAGAGCATGCAGCAGATTTAAATTATGTATCTATAACAGGCACACCATTAACTATCCAATTAAAAGTAAAGCAAAAGGTGTGATTTTAATTTAGCTGTCACTAAACTGTTTGGTCATAATTTCAATGTACTGAAATACTGATTAACAGCCTCATAACGATGTATGTTAATGAAATATAATTTGGTGGATTTTGAATGCCTAGTAAATTCCAGACTTATGTACAATGAAGTAAAAGTTAGTAAGTGTCTCTTTATAACCAGAATCCATTTCATAGAAGTCGTGGTGTCCAAGCAGTAGAAGCAAATCTAAAGGTTTGTGCATGCCTATATATATTTTCTTTTGAGCTTTTGCAAATGGGAGTTTTGAAAGGCATCATCTCACTTTCAAGCTTGATACCTGTTAAATGCAATTCGCATTTACAGTATCTTGATCATACTGCTTTTTTATTTTCAGGCCTAATAAACTATGTGCTAGATTGAAGTAAACTGAGGATTGACAGGCTCTCAAAATTGACTTGCACCTGTTTGATGTGTCTTGTAGCATGATAATTTCTGAATTCCTGCTATTGATCACTGGTATTAGTTAGAGGGACCAAGAAGCCAGTTTGGAGGAGAGAGTGTAAAATGCGGAGGGAAAAGCAAAAATGTTCATTAATTTTATGAAGGAAAAAGTATTCTTTTCCAGCTGCAATTACTGAAAATACTAAGTGAACTATGGAAAAAACTCAGGCTTTTCTACATTTATTTCCCAAAGAAGCATCTCAAAGCAGAAACTAGCTGGAGTATGATAACACTTTGAGACTTAACATCGGGACATTCATGAAGACATGGGCTTCACCTACCTCTTAGCTTTTCTGCATGCTGACTAGAAACAAACTTTAGCATAATCTTTTGTATTTTAAGATAATACCCTTAACTGTCTCTGACTTATAATCATTGTACCACAGAAATTTAGTTCACATTCTGTTCACATCAATGTACATGGAAAAAATCTGTTCAGTTTCTTTTTCTTCTTTCTCTTGTATCACACTGACTTTTCCCTGTATTACTACTAGGCTTCTAACTGTACAGTTACCTTATTTTGCTCCTTCTTGGCAGAAGTATCTTTCATCTGCACAATTAAAAACAGTCATTCTACAGCTAATTTTTGCAGTCAGTGTCACCTGTAAAAAACATCCCTAATGAAAGTAGGGTAAATCAGGATGTCCCACAGTGTGGCTAGGGATGGGTTTTGTAAATGTTCACATGACTTATTCAAAATTTTTCTTAGAGACGGGTATGTATCCAAAGTAGTCTGAATTTAAATTAGAGTAATTTGTGCTCCGTAACTTTTTTGAAGCGTGATACTGAATTTTGAAACATGGCATATTTCATAAAAATACATCAGTTGGATGGCTTCAATGCAGTTCTTAAGAGTTAAACCTTAGACTAAGCTAATCTTAATAGCATATAAAATTAAAAAGCAAGTAATATTTAAAGACTAGAATATATGCAATATTTCGTAAAACTGTAATTGTCCCTTAAACCAAGGACTTGGACAGTATTAGTTATCATTGTATTATTAATCTGGTTTATTTTGTCTTTTACAAATGCAGTATTCTACTGAGGAAGACATGATTGAATGGGCTAAGAGGGAAAGTGAAAGAGAAGAGAAAGAAAGATTGGCAAGGCTAAAACAGCAAGAGCAAGAAGACTTGGAACTGGCTATTGCACTTAGTAAATCTGAAATATCAGAAGCATGAAGTCTATAATAAGATTGTCTTATGTCAACTGTTTTGTCCCTTTTACTGAATGCGTAACCTATTTAAATGTTAATCAGAAAATGCATATATACAAGAAACTACGAAAGGTTTTAAATTTCTGAAAGTGGTGTGAATGTTTCTGCTAAATTCAATCCTTTTGGTTATTGTTTGAATAACTGTTAAGTTTAGCATTCAATTTATCTCAAGTTTTCAGGAGAACAAATTACTTTTCCCAGCTGTAAGCAAATCAGTTTAAAATGCAGATAGTGAGATTGTAGTTTGACTGCAATCTGTCAGCAGTTGGTAATTGAGCATAAAGTGAACATAGCAATTATTCTGTCATGGCTGACTGTCTCCCATCAAGCAGTTAGTCATTTGAAACCTTTTATCCTTCTAAAGAGATTTTAGTAACGCCAGAGTTGTGGAGTGCTTTATTTTATGTGTATGCATATAGATTTTTCTATTCATTGAAGATTCTGCGTTTGGATTTGAAAAAACAGTCTTCATGGAGTCTAAGAAAGATTTGTGTCTTTCTGAAATCTTTTAATACTTTTCTTGCATGGTCATAGGTTTTAAGTCAGACCTGTTATTTTGTTTTATAAAGCAATTAAGTTGAAGATTCATGTGCATTTGCTGTTGGCCACAATGACTGTCAAATTTGAAACCCCACTGCTATTTGAGCCACTTCGGCCTGTGAAATATGCAGTTGAACTGGCAACTTAGTAAGTTCAATTTGAAATAGGATTGGGAATAGAAAGAAAAAACAGGTAGTCTGATTTTTTTTTTCTTAACCGTAGTTGTTTTCTGTGTATGTAATTTATTGAACGCCAACTGATAGTTGCACCTTAAACTGAATTATTTCTTTATGGTCACTGAGTCAGAGTAGGATTGATAGAATGTTAATGAAAATAACTTAATGAAAGTAACTTATTGTTCATTTTGAAACAACTCTATTCTGGAGAATCAGTTTCATGAAAATAAATCCAGAAAAAATAATCTTTTGCCCTATTCTAAGAAAAATGGATGGCAGCAGCATAAACATCAAGAGATTTTTTTCCTTGCACTTTTAACCTGTGGTATTTCTGTTGAGGAAATTGAAGTTTCAGCACACAGCACTGGGGGAGAAAAGGGGAGAACTCAGCCATGCTTCAGTATATTTAAGCTCTTCCCATTACCAATCAATGCTGCTGTTGCACAATTTTTGAGGGAAGTTTTCAATTTTTCAGGAAAAATGGGTAACCTGACTGGGATAGGTTTTCTTTTGCACTGGGAAATGAGCATATAAACACCTGCTCAAAAAAAGTAACTTAAAATTTTGCAAGTATTAAATAGTCATATCTATACATCTTTGTAATGAGTGTACACTAATCTTGCAAATCATATACTTAACTGGATTACATAGTTTCTTATCTTTTGTTAAAAATGTATACTCAGTGGACCAACACGATATTATATGTATATATTATATATATATTCCTGCTTTCCTTTATGGAATTTGAAGTTTTGAGTCATTTGATGTTACATTTCATGTTACTGACTCTGACTATAGTACTTTTACTCGGACTACCAACAAACCACTGCTGTGAGCTAAATGGCATTACTTTATGAAGTTTTAACTGTTTTTTTTTTTTAAAAAAAAAAAAAATCTTGTTCAGGTGGGATTAGCCTCTATTTATAGACTTCCCTTTTGTTTAAAAATTCTAACAATAGCCTGTAATTATGAAGAAATAAAGTTTAAGTACATAAGTGTGAACTGTTTGCCTATTTTTTCAAGAGGGTGCTGTGAGCTGTAAAGCAATGTGTGAATGTAATGTAAACAATACAAAGTGTTGTGATTGTAGTCTGATGAGAGCAGGTTAATTTTCAGAGAAAAAAGTTGCCTGAATCTTGAGGTTAGATGAAGTGCACACTAATCCCAGCTGTCACTTGCTTCATTAGGAGTTGTGGCAGCTTGAAAGAAAACTCAGGCTACTTTTGTCCAAGGATTTTTGCCTGCACAAGGGTTGCAGAGCCAAAATGTTTAGGTACTTAAAATTTATCCGTGAAGATATGGAAGCATTGTCTACTGACTGCTGTCAACATACAGAGCTTCAGAGATCTTTAGTTTGACCCAGCATGTATGATTCTTCTAAATATGTCTGTCAGCATAATGTCTCCCATTATGTCAAGGCATAGACTGGTTGGTCAGAGGTT
Organism: Egretta garzetta; assembly: GCF_000687185.1. Taxonomy (NCBI): domain Eukaryota; kingdom Metazoa; phylum Chordata; class Aves; order Pelecaniformes; family Ardeidae; genus Egretta; species Egretta garzetta. The sequence goes on along the minus strand of NW_009260594.1, from coordinate 245,453 downwards.
TAGGAGTTCCAGCCACCTTTTACATGCATCTTTGATCCTTTTGTTACAGTAGTGCTAGGTTTTAATATAGTCATCTCTTTGCCCATTTTCTTTTAATGAGACATCAGCTGGATTAGGCAACTTAATATCTTCATTAATTTTATCAGGTTCACACACATTCTTGAGGCTATTTGAAACCTTCTGCAGGCTATCCTTTTTTTTTTAGGGTGCTGTGAGCTGTAAAGCAATGTGTGAATGTAATGTAAACAATACAAAGTGTTGTGATTGTAGTCTGATGAGAGCAGGTTAATTTTCAGAGAAAAAAGTTGCCTGAATCTTGAGGTTAGATGAAGTGCACACTAATCCCAGCTGTCACTTGCTTCATTAGGAGTTGTGGCAGCTTGAAAGAAAACTCAGGCTACTTTTGTCCAAGGATTTTTGCCTGCACAAGGGTTGCAGAGCCAAAATGTTTAGGTACTTAAAATTTATCCGTGAAGATATGGAAGCATTGTCTACTGACTGCTGTCAACATACAGAGCTTCAGAGATCTTTAGTTTGACCCAGCATGTATGATTCTTCTAAATATGTCTGTCAGCATAATGTCTCCCATTATGTCAAGGCATAGACTGGTTGGTCAGAGGTTTAGGAGTTCCAGCCACCTTTTACATGCATCTTTGATCCTTTTGTTACAGTAGTGCTAGGTTTTAATATAGTCATCTCTTTGCCCATTTTCTTTTAATGAGACATCAGCTGGATTAGGCAACTTAATATCTTCATTAATTTTATCAGGTTCACACACATTCTTGAGGCTATTTGAAACCTTCTGCAGGCTATCCTTTTTTTTTTCCCCTTTTAAGTCCCCTGCCAAGTTTCCATCTTGGGTGCACTTTGCCTCTGATTTTGCTGCTTTCAATCCTCTCTCCCCTCCAGACTGTGTGCAGTGACGAGAGAATACTGACCCTTCTACTTAATACTTAAAAGCTCTTGTGTTCAACCTCAGAATTGGACTTACCAGTTTCTTTGGTTCACGTGGACTTCCTTGCCATCTTTTGCCACCTGATGTACCTGCTGTGTCACCTCTTCACAGAAATAGCAGCCAGCTGTCAGAACCATGTTGCCTACTGTTGTTTCCCCACTAACTTCTCAACAGTTTCATTTAGCTACTTAAATTTAAATTGACTGTTTCAGAATTTGAATATTGAGCAAAATTACAACTTTAGTATTGGAATGTTTTAGTCATGCTTTAGCCTGAATCTTCAAAGTGATTATATGTATGGATGTGCAACCTCCTGTTTTTGCAATACAGATAACATAGTATTTTTAGATGATAATGGTTTTAGATGGTATAGAGCATACAGGTTTCATTCATAAAAGTAACATCTGTTCAAAACATTGGCAGCTAAAGTCAAATGTCTTCTCTTTATGGGATTCTGTATTGTGTCAGTGAATACTCTTGGTTGGCTTTCAGATGCATCCATTTTTTTATCAAAAGAGGGAAGAGGATTTGTTTGCCTTGTGCAATTATAAAACATAAGGCAATGTCAAATTAAAAGCATGTAGTCAACAGTTTGTACTGTAGACTGTAATGTTCCCAAACTGAAGCTCTTTCCTGATGCAAGTTTGAAACTTACCCTTTTGGTAGGTAGAGTGGAGCTTTAGTTACCTACACAAGTGCTATTGAACCCTTGAACTCTCTGCAGAATAACTTGTATGTTGTCTTCCTTGTTGGCAGCAAGGTGTAGGTATTAAAATTTAAACGTGGGAGAGAAGGGGGAAGCAAAACAAGTCTCTGAAGCGGTGGCTAAGGGTACAGCTGCCAGCTGGGGAGAGACAGGCTTTCCGAGCCTGTAGCACCTAAGCCTTGGTGCAACAACCAAACAGTCTTCACATCTTTCCACCCTAACAATATCTCAGCTATTCACAGTAGCAGTCACACTCTCATGCTACCAAAACAGCGAGAAAGCTTGTGTTTCCAGGGAGCTCTGAGGCTAAAATGAAGGCAGCTGCTGTCTGCACTCATTGCAGGACTAACTCAGTACCCATGCAGGGAGGGAAGACAGCATAATGTTAAGGAATTTCTTCTGTGGAGAAAAGTCAGGGAGGGAAAAAAAGAAAGTAAAAATGTTTTCCTCTTGTACTTACAGACAGATAGATTGTTGTGGGGTTTTGTGGGAAGCTTCACAGAAAATTCTGGCCCGTGTCTGTTATCCCAGGAAGGATGGAAAGGAACTTTTAATTTGTCAGGTGACAAGCCATCAAGTCCAGGTCAGTAATATCCTGAAACAGAAGTCATTTTTATTCACAATCTGTTTTAAGAAACACAAATAACAACCAAAAAAAAAAACATAATACCAGCTGCATTTCCATTTCTTGCTGAAAATACTTAAAAATTCCTGTTTTGCTAAAATTGAGAGCTCTATTGCTGCTAGAGTTAGATTTTTATACCGAAAACAAAAAGCAGGTGATCAGGTAGCTAGCTGATAAGAGGGGAAAAATGCTGCATTGTCTGGATGTGTATTCAAGACATCAGGATGTTGTTTCTAGTTATCTCTTGCTGATTTATTAAATGATTTTGGACAAACCACTTCTTAATGCTAATCTGTTTCCTGTTTCTAAATGACAATGGGTCTGATAGTGTATTACGTAACTGCTGTAATTTAGAAAGACAATCTTCTGCAGAGTAAAAGGAATTTTATCCCATTTTACTTGTGTGGATCCTGTAGGTAGGAGAGATGTTATAAGGTGTTTTCTCTGTTAGGATGAGCCGCCGGTTGCACTCCAGGGCTATACAAATAACTGGAAATAGATTAAGAATTTGATAGAAGTGCTGCTTTGAACAAGGTATTTGCTTGAGGATCTAGTTTGCTGGTAATATGGGGTGAAATTCTTACCTTTGACTTCAGAGGTCTGTCCCAGCTGGCGTTGGCCAGCAAGAGATCCTTGTAAGACTGACTGCAAACTGTCAGCTTTCTCGGGTTTGTACCTGACAGTGCCCAAGTCAATAAAAGGATTCATCCTGATCCACGTACTCAGACTGATTTTCCGGTGTGAACAGATTCAATATTTATTCTGTTGAGACTATGTAGCATTGAACTTCTTATATTCAAAGCCAAAAGGTCTTGTTTTTCACAGAACACAGTCTCTCTTGAGGTGTTACATGAACAGGTGTGGTCACTTACACAGAAAAAACTAATTTTGAAAGGCTTAATCGATTTTTAGGTAAAATCCTTCTTGTAGGTTTTGGGTTTTTTTTTTTTTTTTTTAATACGTACCTGAAGCTCTATTAACACCTTATTCTTAAATGCTCTTCTGTAATACAGACTAGGGGCTTGGAGTTCTAAACAGTTCTGAGGAGTTTCGAGCATGAATCCAATTTTGGGGCCACATCCAGTAATAACTTTTACTGAATAAATAACTCCATTGATGTTCAAACCAATGACACAGAATCCTAAAAACCGGATATAAAAGTATTAGCTGAATGTTAGAGCTGTAGATTTAAATGCTTTAATTTTCCTTAATATGCTATCAATTTATCTTAAAATATTTATTTTACTGTCAGATATCAAAATCACAACTGTTCTGTTCGTGGACATACAATAATATGCTCAGGAGAATAACTAATTTGAACTGCAGTTAAGCTAATGATGCAAATTTGTCCTTCTGTTTTAGCTTTTTCAACTTTGTCCCTAAAACATGTAAGTTCTAAAAGTTGCCTGGGTGGAGCACAGGGGTGGTTATGAGTAGAAATGTTCTTTAGGTTAAATGCGACTGACTGTTGAAAATGGGCTGTATCTAAAGTGCAGAACTGTATGGGAAAGCCCCTCTTCATTACGAAAGCTGTGAGCTGGAATGTACAGGCTTCACAATTTAAAAACCTAAATGTATGTAACAGGTATTTTACACTGAAAAAAGTTGTTTTGTATCTGTACCAAAATAGCTCTGTCAACGTGCTTGTCACTACTCCTTACAACATCCCTCGTTAATCTAACCGTTTGATTTAGCTAAGGCAATCGTGACTTTTTGCCTCATGTCAGACTAAAGAATCGTGCTCCCACGGATCAAATGCGCTCTCCTCGGTTGTCTGAGCTTCCTCTCCAACAGCTGCACCCCGTGCGCTGCAGCGTGAGGCAGGCCTGCCGCCTACCTCCCGTTCCACACGTCACGAACCGCATTGTTGGTGTTCAGCTAATAAATTCTTTCTTTTTTTAACCTTATACACCCACTGTTGTCATTAACGTGCCCATTGTTTCTTTATGTCAACCGAGTCCTTCTGTTTGTCCTGCCGCTCCCTCTGCTGTGTATACCTTTGCCTTCTTTCCCCCTGTTCACTTCCTTCCACAAACTCCTTTGTTAATCTCTGGTCATCCCTGTAAACCTGAAGCTGCATGGTTGATATGATTATAACACGTGAATGGCCAAAAGAAAACAATTTTTCAGGATTGCATATCTATTAGCAATTCAATTGCGTTAGCTCTTTCTGACTCTGTACTTTATTTTAAATAATTTGTCCATAAACTGATACATTTGGAATGCCAGCGCTGTTGGGCGTTACGCCTTTTGTACCATTAACTGACCATTGGGTTTTGGGGTAGAGGGCTCTGCCCAGGCAGACGCTTTCTTGGGAGCAGGCTCTTACAAAGGTGTAGGCTAATACAAAACTCGGCCAAACATGAATTATATTTTCCTCCTGCTTTTTCTCAAGAGGAATTCACGACTCCGACTGCAGCACCTAACAGTAACAACAACGCACGGCTTCCCCTCT
>NW_009260594.1:174511-239904 GCF_000687185.1 Egretta garzetta | reverse complement strand
TCCCGGCCGGGACCACCGGGCGGGCGCTGCCCAGACGCAGCCCCAGGCTGGGGCTGAGCCGCCCTTCGGTCGCTTTTCGCCACCCAACTGCGCACAACTTTGGGCAAACGACTCCGGCCACCTTGCCTACCAGACTTGAAGGGGCAGAAACTGGGGTGTGTGTATGTGTTGCGCTTTCAGGGGCTTTTTTTTTTTTTTTTTCTGCTTGGACAAAAGCTGAAGCTAATGAAATACCTGTGCTGCAGTCCTTCAGTAGTTACATGCAAATTAACTTCGATCTTCAAAGTGTTGTTTAGGAGTGGTGTCATGTCTCTGAAGTTTTTGGAAGAGGGTGGAAGACCGAGTCCTTTTCCTTGAGCTCCTGTTTGCACAGCTTGCAACACGCCTTGACAGTGAAACACTGACGTTAATTACTCTGTAACTCAATGCCTTCTTGCTCACCCTTCTAGAACAAGCTGCAGGTGGATAACTTTCCTTTCTCCTATCCACATGTGTGCTCCCACTGCCCCTAAAATACATAAACTTCCCGTTGTGTGCGTGTGAGGGAGTTGTTTCTTCAAAAGCTGAATCAGTGTGCAAATAACATTCCTCCACCGTGATGACGGTGTGTTAAATTTGAGACGTGGCTGTGTTAAAGGCCTGTTTGTGGATTCCCTATTTGACATAAGACTTTTGAAATAATCTGCTTTATAATCTGTGCCGGGATAGAAACTTTTAAGAGTGCGCTTACTGTTAGCAAACCCATTTCTCTGCTCAGAAGAGTAGTAGAGGGTCATGGCTCTTCATGAAGTGTGGGACGTGGTGTTTTGCTCTGTCTTTGCCTTCATGTTTTCCCTGTATCTTAAAGTTGAAAACAGCAAATATCAGCCCAAGATCTTAATTCATCTGCAGAAACTGTGTTGGAAAACATTTCCTGGATTTCAGATGATACAAGCCACACAATAGTACTCGTTTTTTGGTGGCGTCTGTATTAACGTTAGAGTTATTACAGAGAGTGAGGTAGGTGGTCTAGTGGTACTTAAAGCAGTGAAGTCCCATAGGGTTAAAAAGTGCACAATCTGTTAGCTCTGCTAATGATCCAAAATGACACATGTATTAGTATTTGTAATAGCCTTATAGAATTTTGTTGCCATGTTCTTTCAATAACTCTTTAATAGACCAACACATTTTATTTAAAAAAAAAAATAAAAATCTTTTTTTTACTCTCTAGGGTGGGGAGGTGAGCCATATGTTTGCAATAATGATTTTAAATGACATCATTAAAAAACTTCCAGGTCTTGTGTTTGCATTGACAATAGTAGCAGCAAAGGCTGAGAGATTGCGATTGTGACTGCATTGCACTTCAGAAAGTTTTGAATGTACAGAAAAATGTTTGCAAAAATGTTTGGAAGCAGGAAGGAGTTTGCTGAATTTTGCTAGGTTGGACAGGTTGTCCCAAAAGTCGGACTGAGTTACTGAAGCTGCTGGAGAACTTGGTGCTGGGTCCTCATTGCCTTTCTGTAGCTCCATCTGCTGGAACCAGCTGTCACATTCCAGTGTGACATTGCACCTGGATATAAAGTACTGCAAATGTTTTGGTTGCTGTAATACAAAATGTTTAAAACACATATATCAGGATTTTTGCTGATTTTTGGAAAAAACCTTGCTATTTCTTTATTGTAGTTCACATTTTACCTAAAATGCTCCTTTAAAACCCACACGAAACTTCTAGACAGTGTTTTTGCAAGGCTGAGCTTGTGGTTTCTTAGGTTTCAGCTATATTTTGGGAAGATTGACCCTATTAGCTCATAGTTGGAGGACATGATGTTCTAGTGGACTGGTTGGAACTAAAAACTAAACGCCAGATTTTTGAGTAGGGGTGATGGAAAATGACCTCCTATTTTGCAGATTTTCAGCTTTTGTCTTCACTTTGATAATAAAACTTTCAATCATCTTTTGTGGAAAAAAACAACTATAAGAAGAGAATTGGAATCTTAGGATGGTCTTTCAGGTATACTTGACTTCATGGCTTGAATCTCAAATGCAAATCAAATAGAAGGCAGTACTGAACTTGCATGCAATTTTATCTTTCTTTCTCTTTGGCTCTAACTAAAATTGTCATCCTGAGCTGATGAAATCTCCTCACTACGTCTGCATTAAAGTTTTTAATTTCAACCGATCTGTGTTTCCTGTCAGAAAGGGAAAAAAATGCCAGAAAGATCCCAGACTGTTCTGACTTGGAGTTCAAAATCAGCCTTGCTTATTTTTGTTCGGGTTTTTTATCCTCGGGTAGCTTGCTTAGTTGTTTTTGCATTCTGAAATGGAACGAATAAGAACTGTCTGTTTTTTGAAGCCATTGTGCCTAAGAATAACTCTTCAAAATGGCTTTAGAAATACCGAGTGCCAAGAAAACTTGCTACTAGTACTTTTTTTTTGTTCTTGACTATTGATTCAATAGGCAGGTTCAAGAGAGTTATAAAGCCATATTGCAGGGCTATGCTTGAATTTTTATGTAATGGGAGAGAAAGTGGCATTGTTACTGGTAAAGGTACCGTGAAGTATGCTTTGCAGATGACTTCTGAAATATGAAGTCAGTTTGTTGGAAGCTCTCAGGGAAACATAAGCTGAAATTTCATGTAAAGCAATGATTAAAGGCAAAGCAACAATCCCCTATTTGCTCAAGTATTTTGTGTCATTCCTCTATATATATTTTTATGAGAACCTCAAGTACTGTTCGATGGAATTGAAACAAAAGCATGATTATTTTTTTTTTTAAGTTGCAATAAAACATATTGCAGAGTGATTGAATTTGAAAATGCTTTGCATAAATTGAATGAAAAAAAAAAAAACCAAAAAACCAACAACCAAACTGAGCAAAACCAAATACCAAACCAAGAAACATTTCAGCTCAGATTAAGTATGGCAGGAAAATTCCCTTTGGGCCAAAATGTTTATTTCATCCCATCCATGTTTGTCACCACACTGAAGTCTGAAAGAAGTGAAGTTTAAGTCAGCATAAAAAAAGTACAAAGCAGACTTTGCAAAATGCTGAAGATGCACAGGTAACTATTTTGTGACCTATCAGTCAGTCTTTATTATTGCTAGGTAATGGAGAATCCAACCAAAAGGGAAAATTGCATAACATCCCTCCCGGAATTCTCACTGAGTCTTATTTCAGAAATAATGCAGACCTCTATCTTGATCTTGCAGTCCTTACAAAAACAAATCTCACAGATTTTGTCTGGCTTCTTACCATGAATGTGGTAGACATGAGCTTGGATTTTGCTTAATGCTTTTTTATTAGTTTGCTGGGTACCTAAATATGCTTGACACCATTGCAAGACAGTGGTCTCGTGCAGCTCTTGTTGGTTTCTCATTAGTTTTAATATGAACAGGATTAGACCTTTAAAAATTGAGAATAACTATGTCAGAAGTGTAGGTTGACCAGAGGCAGTAAAACTGTGAGAAGTTAGAGGACTTTGCGAAAAGAGCAAATGGGTATTGTAAGGTTGTCTAAAGACCCTAAGACTTAAAAAACCAAAAAGGCATGATACGAATCACATCTGAGCTTCGAAGTAACGAAGATTGTAGAGCATTTGAATTGCAAAAGACGAGCTGTTAAAACTTGCTAAGCATTAATACAGAACAATTTATGATGAAAATTTTCTCTTAATTGCAGCATTCCTGTAAATTTCTTTAATGTTGGACATATGTGTTTTCTATTAATTTTGACCCTGTGTGAGCTAATTTTTTCTGTGTACATTCCAATAGGTTATTGCAGTTCCAAGATGCTTGGGTTGACAATTTGTAATTTGCCGGACTATACTCTCTCTCTCTCTCTATATGTATATATCTATCTTTTTTCCATTCTTTTTGCAGGCAGATCTGCTAACTGGGAATAATCACCCACAATGGTGCCTTTAGCCCTCTGTGAGCAGTCACAGCAGTGCAGCATGGAAAGGCAACTGCAAAAATGGCATCAATACTTTTTATTTGTCTGAACAAACCTATCTTAATGAATTTATTGCATTGTTTGCCCATTCAAATGCAGGATGGGAACTGTGAACGTAATGCAACCTAGATCCTGCTTGGTTCAAGTTAAACAGCGGGGGAACCAAGGGCAGAACACAAGCCTACCCATTCCCTGGACTTTGTTCTGCTCACTTGACTGCTTTGCCACAACCCTTTGTTTTGTGAGCTTTTGCTGAAATAGAAGGGCCAAAAGCTTGAGTGTCTTTAACAAAAGACCTTTGGCATCCCCGAGACATCAACGGCCTGGTGGTTTCAGAGCTGAGTTAACCTCAAAAATAAACTGTACATACTCTATGTACAACTTGAAAATACTGACTAGGATCTCCTGGATTCTGAAATTGCATGGCTGTTGTGTCTCTATACAGAATATTTGGAGAACATGAATATTGAAAACTTTCAATTGCTTTCTTGTTGTTAGAAGTAGTGGCATTTCTGTAGCACCAAGGAGTCTTAGTCACATGACGGAAACAAGTTCAAAACCACAAAAAGGTAAATGCTGAGGTATTACTAGCTTGGCACATAGAACAGGAGAGGATATGGTATAAGTAATTTTCTTGCATCAACTTATTTGCTTTCGAAATATGAAGAAATTCCTGCATTGTCTGAAAACAGAATAGTAACAAATTACTGTGAGAACTGCTTATTGGTTCTCCTTTTCATGGTGATGAGGGAGCTGTTCATCTGAGATTATATCTGATCTCATGCGGTTTCTTCCCAAGTGATGTGATTTTTGTTTTCTTTGGATGTCAAGATTTTTTCAGTCTCAGGCTCAGAACATTTGTAAGGCAGTGTTGCTCAAAGCAGTCATCTATTTAGAAAAGTAGTAGACATCAATTTAGGAATGACCTGGCAAACTTGAAAAGGCTAAGGAAAATAACCCCAGGTGTATCCTGGTATCTTGTAACATCTCTGTCCAGCATTGTGAGAACAGGAAGTGGTGTCATGGCAAGAATTTCTATATTCAGCGGTGATATTTTTGAAAACATGCAATGAGAAGGACACCCGGGTGTCAGCGACAGTACCTACCACACATGGCCTGCGTATCAGCAAGCCAGGTTGTGTTCATACGCTGGAGGTGCCTTAGATATTTTTTTGTGAAGAACTGAAACACAGGCCTTTGAAATGTGCTTTGGGATGCTCCTCACACCTGTGAAAGGTTTGAAGTGTTAGCACTGATGAAGCTTTGGTAGCCCAGGCAGCACAGTGTTTGTAGGGAGCAATATGGTTTCGCTACGCCCTCCTCTTTGGAAAAAAATGAAGCCGACTTGGGCATGTGAGACTAATCTCTTTTCAGTTCCATTTCATGCTCTATAAAGAGGTTGTTCAAGAATTTATTACTTTTTTTCTGACCGTGTGGCTAGAAGCAACACTCTCTACGCCTTTTTGTAAAGATAGAGAGAAAGTAATGCTAATTGTTGTCCCTGTGCACATAGTGAGCTTTCCACCATCATAGCAGTAAGGTGTGCTGCCAAGTATATGTGCTGTCGATGCAGGTAGCTTAAAACAGCTGCAGAAATATGTGTTGGTGCAACCCAGTCCTTTCTACCAGCGCTATCGGTGTTTGTGCTGCCTTTTAATAGCATAAGATTAGCATTATCATGCAAAAATTGAAACTGTATGTTACGCAGAGAGCCCTTGATATAAAGGAGTGAAGTAGGCCAAAACACCATATTGTCCAAATTGTTAAATATAAAATAAAATCAAGAGCCAATACTTCAAAATTACTTAACAGGAAACTTCTAAGCTGAGTTTGTAACCCTTCAGATGAACAGCTGTGTTCTCCTTGCCTTCGATGTAGTAAATCTGGGTGCCAAACAGTTTCTGTTGTGTTGCAGAAGGAGTGTTTCAGTGGGACAGCAGGAGCAGAAGCCAGCTGTGCAGCCTAGGTAGAGCTATGGCAGCAATCAAGCCAGAACCCAGGTTGGTATTTGCTAGAGTAGCTTTGTTGATGTTTCTGAATGAGATGAAAGCAGTGTCAGTCATTACTGAGCCCAACTGCACTCGGAAGCCCCCGAGGTAGAAGGTCCCTAGTATGATTACAGAGATTTTGCTGTGAGATTTCTTTGGAATGGGAATATAATCCTTCCATTAGATGCTTTTCTTTGATCTTGCATCTCGCTTGGTTTATGTGTTTGGGACTAGTCTATGTTTGGGAAAAACATGGTGTGCTTCCACTTCTCCCTGCTGCAAGAGTCTCCTGATAACAGAGAAAGGAGTCAACTACTAAGTTGCCAGCATTTGGTCTTCTCTGTGGTGGTTTCTCATCAAGTACTGGTTTAGCTCAGTTGTGCTTGACTCTTGCATTTTATTCTCTCCTTCCAAATTAAGTTACTCGTACACACTACCTTAACTGACTTATGCAGATAACGTAGATTTGGCAGAGAAATGCATCCATATTTTAGGATTGACTGATTTAACTTGCTTTCAGTGTTTCACGTTACTGAAGGAGCTCTTGAGTTACTATTAAAAGCATTACTATTAAAGGCACAAACTTCAGGCTTACCTTTTTTTTGCAAAATTCTGGTAATTACTAAGGTTAACCGAGTCAGTAGTTCAGCATTTTGCAGAATACAACATTCAAGATCCTTTTTATTAATGAAATCCATAAAATCCAATGACAAATGATAAGTCATATGTGCTGCAAACTTATAGTAACAAACCAGTCAATATCATGCATACAGTGAAACAAAATTTATACAGAAATACAGCAATTCCCATGCTCAATAAAGCCTTCCCTCTCCCCCGCTTTTGACCATGGAAAACATCACGATTCTTTACTTTTGAAAGTGCTTTACTTTTAATTAATATTCAGAAATTAAATTTTGCTTAGTTATGCTTATTTATTTTGTTCAATATTGCTATTGGCATAAAAAGGATTTGCTGTTTAAGTAAAAAGGGCATTGCCTAGCATGTCCCAAGTAATTGTGCTTCTGACTAGAGACAGTGAGGATGCAGTGGAGTAAGGAGATCAGGTCTTAACCTTAAGTCAGAGGATACACTGTAATTATGATTTGCGAAGCATCCCTAGTCATGGTCCCCGGGGCAGAGAACGATGATTTCATAAACAATAAAACCACAATGAGAATCGGATGACTATCCTTGCAAGACCTGGCACCAAAAAAAACAAAAAAGGAAAGAAGCTTCTAAAACCAAGGGGGAAATGGCTGAAATTTGGAAATATTTCAGATCTTAGTTTTTTATATATTTTTTTTTAGTTAAAAGAAAACATTGATATGTGTGAGGAAAGATGCTGAAGGCTGTCTGAGCATGTAATTGTTATCAGAGAAGTGACATTCAAATAAAAACCTACCAACTCAAGTCTTGAAGGACTTAGCAGAAACAGCCAGAACCTTCACCATACAGAACTTTAATGACCGTCTGGAGAAATACAGTATCAATTAGAAATTGTATTAACAGCTAGTGAAAATGATGAATAATTTTTTCAGAGTAGCTCATGATCCTGACATGGAAGCATCCCAGTTAATTTTAAGTTGTAAGCAGTAGTTATTCCCAACTGGGGAAAAAAAAAAGTAACAGTAATGTCTTCTATCTCCTGCTGTGGCCCAGGTACATAGTGCTGTTAGGAGCATGTAATGGAGTCATTAACAGGGCAGCCTGTGGATCTACTACAATAATTTTTATACCAAATGCAGCACAGGCTTTTTCCTGTACAGGATGTCATAAAATAGCAAGAGATTTAATCAGGTATGTTAATGCCTTCAGAGTATCTTCCTGAAATTATCCTTCACTTGTTTATCATTTTTAGGTCTTCCTCCAGCAGTTGATGTCTTCGGTATTGGTACTGCTTTGTGTAATCTAACAAATAAGACCGGATATAGGAGAAAAGAAATCGATAATTTTTAACATTAGATGCTGTTGGAGAAACTAATTTAGATAATGAAATCATAGCTGATCAACTTCTACAGTCCAGCCATCATAATGAGAGATAACTGTTCTTGCTGCTGGTAGCTGCGCTTCTTACATACAGCATCAGCACTGCTGGCGTGCCAACAAAGCAGTTTGGGAGCATACTCTATTTTATTTTGGGCAAAATTGGCCAGATGAGCTCACTCCACTGATTAAATTGTTTATGCCAACCCATGTAATTTTGCATGGCATCAGAAAGAGATTTTTAGAAAGAACGTGTGAAGTCTCACTACCTCCCAGATTTATAGGAACCAACAACAAGCAGCAGTTTGCTGGCGGATTGAAGCCTGTTCTGCAGAGAATCCTTGCTGGGGAGAAGTACTTTCTCATCTCTCTTGCCTGTCTGCTTCTCACATTTGCAGCGATTAATGCCTGAATTCTCCTGCATGTCAGCTGCCCTCATTTGACTCTCCATTCTGGTTCACAGGTTTCCGATGTGGTCCACTTGCCACATGCAGTAATTTTGTCTCAGGTCTGTAATTACAGGGATATTTGACATCTGCCTAGTTTGCAGTGAATGAAAGATAGCCAATGCTGCCGCTAATTTCAGACAGGTCTGTAGATTAAAGACGTGCTGGCAGCTGCCAGCACCTTCTACATCAGTAGTAAGTATCCCGTGATATATGAACTTCGTGTGTCACAGGCCGACTTCCAAATTGCTCGTGTGTAGTACGTTGTAAGTGAACTAGCGATGCTCATAACTCTCATCGTATCATCCATAATGACCAATCAGAGAGTACGGTACCGCGGGCAGGCAGACACTGCCCTGCCCTGCGCTCGCAGTGTGACTGTCACTCGGAGCTGGTTAAGTAGCACCGAGTGCTGCTGCTGGATGTTCGTGCCTAAATGCTGAGTGGGCATGCAAATGACTATGTCAGAAAACACAAGAGATTTAGCAGAAAGGTAAGTAGCAGCACACAGCATTTTCCCTTTGGCTTAGAGGCGGTTCTGATCTTGCTGTTGAAAGCAGGAGAGAATCTGCAGCCCACTGAAGCATGACTAATCAGTTTGCTAAAATGCTTAGCACTCTGTAGTTTAAAGTATTTCTTCCCTATTGTTAACAGCAACAAATGACGATTTGTAGCATTTATGTAAGGTGTGTATTGTCTTCAGGTCTTAAGCCTTGTACTTGGAAACTACATCAAATGTCAGGTTTCCTTGGGGCATGAGGGAAGCATGCAACTTGTATTTTTGCTGCTGCTGGGGGTGGCACTGTGTTAATAATTCTTACTCCAGAGAAGATGCCAAGTAACTAATGCATCTTATTTGTGCTTTGAGCTTCAGCAGTGTTTTTTTTCTTTGTCATCTTTCTGTTTCAAAGGAATGTTTTGAAAAGGTTTATTTGTATTGAATGGGGTAATTCTCCTGCATGAAAAGAAACAAATAAAAAGCCCAGGTAAAATGTCACTAGTCTAAATACTTTAAAGGAGTTGAGAATATGTTTTATATAGTGTTAAATACACTGTTTGGTTCAGGGACACAGGTTTAAAAAAAGCAGGTAAGAGTAGTAATACATGTAAACAATAATTGGCAAAGCTTTAATTATTACAGTAAGGCTCAGAATAGTTAGGCAGACATGATATTGCATATTGGATGAGACGGATGCCAAGACTTGGTTAATCAATGTTTGCAAAGCACTTGGAGAGTCTCTTGGGCGCAGAAGGATTTACAGTGTGTCTGAAGTGTGATGACAACAGCCGCTATGAACAGTGTCATATAATGTTTCTCTCAAATTTTTAATCCTGTTTTTCATATATATAATTATGCTTTTTTTTTCTTTGCAGTCATTATGCCTAAAAACAAAACCAAATGGCTGCTGCAGTTGGTGGCTATTACTGATGCTATCTGTTTGTTCTGTGCTCCCCTGTCTTTTCCTTAAGATGATACCAGGACTTTGTTTTCTCTTTTTCCTTTCAGCAGGCTCTGTGTTGTGCCATTTTTTAAGGAAGTGAGATAGTTTCTAAGTCACAAGACAGACCACATCAGTTTGAGCTGTTTGGAGTCAGGAACATGATGAGGATCTGTTTGTATTTTGTTGGAGGAGCTTTTTTGTACAGACTTGTATACAACTTACTTGTGCTGTATAACTCTTTGATCATTAGATGCAGATGTTCTAACTCTCCTAACATTGGTCAGGTTACCTTAACTTTGTTAGTGCGAGGCCTAATTGTTTCTTATGTGGGTTTTTTTTTCCGGCACTTCTGGTGGTGGTGAACGTGGGCCAGACTAACTCAGCTGGTCTGTATTATCCTGTTGCCAGTAACCCAAAGACCAGCTGAGAACCTTTGTGACAGGTCAGGCTGACATGTGAATGTTGTAAAGGTGAAAAGTACAGCCAGAGTAAGCCACTGAGATAATATTCTGAGTTTGACATGCAGCAGCAGTTTTTTTCTGAATGCAGTAGCACTTGATAGGTACAGCGATGTTCCCAGGAGCATGCACAATGTGAAATTTTAACCCACCTACAAGTCTGTAGTGGTCTACTGGTCAGGAACCATACTGAACATGAGCTGAACTAAAGCAGGTGTTCCAGCATCAGTCAATATAATTGATGCAGTTTGGCAATGTCTCATCCTTAAAGTGCCAATATGATCATAATGTCACTAAGCTGTAGTCTCTGTCAGCCTTGCACACAGTCAGATGTGCATTGTCACCCAGGGCTTCTGTGTTACTGATGTCTGAGCTCATCAAGTTGCCATGCTCCCACGTGGTAAATTCTCCCTGACCAGGCTCTTAACTTACAGCACATGCAGTTTATCGTATTTTCAGAAAGTACAAAACTTGAATTGCTGTCCACGTCACAAAGTAAGAGCACAGTTTTAAAAAAATAAAAAACCACAAACATAATGAAAGACACTTCCATTTTTTGCAATCAGTAGAAATGGAAGAGCAGATTATACGTGGGAAGAAGGCTGGAACTGAAGATGAGGAGTTCAAATGTAGCTGTAATAATGCACCAGTAGAAGGAGAACAGATGTGCTGAGTTTATTCTCTCTTCTTCTGGCAGGTCACCTACATCAGACCTCAACATGGCATTGCATGAGTGTATGGCAGCTCTGGATTTATTTCTTAACAACAAGTTCTCAGAAGCTTTGGCATCTTTGCAAGCAAAGTAAGTTGATTACTTTTACTAGTTTTCCTCTGTTTATTTTTGTTTGCTTTACCATCTCTTAGGAGAATTGACTAGACATCTAGTTCTCTGTTGATAAGACTGCATGTTTTTTTGTTAAGAAGGGAGTGCTAAGTTTTTGTGTTAAGTTTTGGGGAAGACAGAGTAAGTGCTTTACACTTGGGTGAGTAAATAAGATTGATCAAAGGTAACTACAAAAAGTACAGAATTGTTGGCCAAAGTAGTAACCCCTCAGCTGTACTACAGTATGTGAGATTCTTGCTCCTGGAAGCATAAAAACCATCTTCTGTCACGTATGGCAGCTCTGGATTTATTTCTTAACAACAAGTTCTCAGAAGCTTTGGCATCTTTGCAAGCAAAGTAAGTTGATTACTTTTACTAGTTTTCCTCTGTTTATTTTTGTTTGCTTTACCATCTCTTAGGAGAATTGACTAGACATCTAGTTCTCTGTTGATAAGACTGCATGTTTTTTTGTTAAGAAGGGAGTGCTAAGTTTTTGTGTTAAGTTTTGGGGAAGACAGAGTAAGTGCTTTACACTTGGGTGAGTAAATAAGATTGATCAAAGGTAACTACAAAAAGTACAGAATTGTTGGCCAAAGTAGTAACCCCTCAGCTGTACTACAGTATGTGAGATTCTTGCTCCTGGAAGCATAAAAACCATCTTCTGTCACTTTTTTTTTTTTTTCTCCTTTCCCATATTTTTCTGCATACTGTGAGAACTGGAGAATTTATAGTTTTGTGTCTAAATGAACTGACCATGAATTTCCAGGCTTGGGACATTACTTTAGGTATGAAATCTTTTTTTGTTGCTTTTTAATAACCACTTGCAGAAACTTTCTCACAGCTTATTTTGCAATTCAGTGTTGTGGTCATGCACTCTGTTTCCTAATAACATTGCAGCCCAGCATGTAATGAGCAGCCCAGCTGCAAGCAGTGAGGTCATAAAATAGCTTCTAAAAATTGTTTGTGTCTTCACAATGTCTGTGATTTTTTTTATACCCAGTCCTGAAGTTACCTGTGCTCTTGGCTTGTTGAAGTCTGTGTTTAAGTCAAGTTTTTTTCCCCCAGTTTGCTCCATTTATTTTTGAGCCATCAGCAAATTGCATCATGCCTTCTTTCAGGCCACTGGTATATGAAACAAATAAAATTCATAGGTAATGCAGTAGTGTGTGTTCAATATGCGTCAGGGAGTAACTATAGTGAATACTACACACCAGCTTTGCTGAGGTATCAGCCTCAGTCTTTGATGCCAGAATCTGTAGCTTAACCATGTAAGTACACTGTGTGAAAGATATTAATGATAAATTGTAGGCTCAGATGTATTAATAATACTGGGTTTATTCACAGCAGTGTTGTTTTGTGTTTATATATCATCAGAAGCTCTCATAAAAATGGTAAGAAGAATAATTCTGTTTTCATTAAATTCTGACAGTAAAACCCCTGTGCCCATCTGGAAATGCTTACTCAGTGCTTAGCATAAAATAGGGAGATATTTTATTGAAGGGGGTTACCAAAACACTGCAAAAGCGGTGAGGCTGTGGGGGTTTTTTTCTGTAGATCCATACTTCTTCTATTGCATATGGTTTTCATTCACCTTTTGTTGGGCCCTGCAGAATATATTTCATGAGCTGATACTCTGGTTTTGTACCTGACTGTATTCCAAACTGCAAAACCATTTTGAAACTAATTTTTCATGTTAGCCTGTTATTATGAGGAGGCCCTTATTCCTTTTGCCTTTGGCAGTGAGGGGAATACAGACTTACAGTCTTTGCAAGTGTAATGCAGAAACAGGATGCTGAATTTCCCCACAGATGATATCCATTATGGACACACTCCATCTCTTTAGGGAATGACAAGAGCTGTAGAGTGGCACATGTGGTAATACTGAGTATTTTCTTTAGGAGTCATCAGTTCCTCACTGTTGCCTTTTAGCATGCTGAGATTTGAAATTGGTTTTCACAGTCCATAAACATACTATCTTTGTTTAAAGAAATACTTTTCAGTTTTTACATGCTTGTAAAGAATTTCATACCATAGATTTTGCAGCTTTACCACTTATGTTGTAGGACATACTCTGCTCTGTATTACATTATTGCAGATTCACTAAATTACTCACATTTGGCTTCTACAATAAGTGTATTTTCAACTGATTTGTACCATGTGTAACTGAGAGCAGATTTGGCAACGTATGAGAGTTAAAATCAGAAGATCTTTCCTAGCAGCTTAAAAATAAATATCTGAGGATGGTGTCTAGACTTGTGTTGAGTTAAAGCTCTTTTTTTCCTGTTAGAAAAGCAAATCCATCATAAAGAAGAGATCTCATTTCGTAAAACAATTCATCTGGCATTTTTGCTTCATGTTATATAACTTTTCTTGTTTCCTCAGCTATCTTTTAGGTTTTAGAGTCAGTTTTCTTTATTATCATTAACAATCATTGTACAATAGTGGGCTCCAATTATCTTGTGGTTTGTGCAGTAAGTTTAATTAAATTAATCTTTTATATGGAGTATTCACACTAAGTCTAAGAGCTCTTGAATTCCCTAAATTCAGTCACCAAACACAGCAGTGATTTTCAATATGTGACCTGTTAACTGTGACAGTGAGTAACACTGAAACTGTTTAGTCACTGAAGTGGGGAAAAAAATCTCATCTTCCTCCTCAACCCTGAGAGATATATACAGTAAATCAATTAAAAGCTGAATAGATTTTGGCCATCACGTAATTGTAAACAGATAATCATACATTTAACAGTTGATTTGGGTAAGATGTCCTTTTTGCTTCCTCAAGACAAATGTTTAATATTTTAATAATTATCCTGAAACAAAGCATGACGTAATCACCGGATAGTTTGCTGATGTCAAATCACTTGGGAGAATGCTAAGTTATAAAGATGAATTCATGGCGCAGAGTAATCTGGATCATTGGATGAGCTGCAACACATCTGTGTGGCTGCTTGCAGTATTGTAAGAACAATATGAGAATGATTCATTCTGGGCAGTTGACTTTTTGGAGCCTATTTTCAGAATAAAGCGCTTGGTGGTGTTTGGTGGAATGTTAATTCTAGAATGACTGTGTTTGAAAGGTAAGTTCAACCCTTTGATGTGGGAGTATCTCAGGTAGGTGTGAAGAGATTGTGTTACTGCTCTCCTAGTTACTTGGAACAGTATAGTTCTGTGGTACCTATTTACTATCACTGGAATTTTTAATATAAACCCAATTTGCAATATCAAATGTTATCTTATATATTCTGATTTTTTTAAAGTTTAAAGAGGTTACTAGGAATGGAAGCCTTTTGTAACAGCTGTCTTCATGGTGCGGTACAATGTTCTTGCCCTTATAGAACAAAAGCAAGCATGAGGTGGTTCAGTGGGGTGGAGGAGCTTTTTCTGGGAACTGATCTAACAAAGAAGGTGTGTGTTTTCATAGGAAACAGGTTTTTTTATTGGAAAACATCAACTGATAAAAACAGCGTTTCCACAGAAGCCCATGCAGTAAGTCTAGCTCATTGTTTGGACATTGGGTGGAACTTCTGGTCAAAGACAAGGAAAGCCTTCAGGCCACGTGTGACTACATTCTCCTGATGCAGTTTTGATTTGGATCTCGATTTGTTACTCTTGGGTACACCTGGATGAGTGGACTGTTGGCTGGTCTGTGGAGGGTCTTTCTCACTATGTGCTGCTGGTTTCATTTCACTTGTTAGAAGCTTCTGGATACTAAATCAGGGCATGGACTTGAACGTGGGGTTTCTGTAACCTGGTGACGCATGTCCTGCCTGCTGGGTTATTGTAAAAGGATCCACAAAAAGATTTTGGGCACTGTGTTTTTCACAAAAAAAAAAAAAAAAATAGTAGCCCCTGGGCTAATTCTGAGGTCAAAACAAGCCAAGCCTTTTGATTTTCATACTTCAGCTGGAGGGGAGAGCTGTTACCATCCTCGCTTAGGTACTTGTTTTCAAGCAGCAATAAAAGTGTTCTCCAACAGCTCTCAAGAAAGGGCAGTGCTACAAGATGATAGTGATTGCACCGTAGTTGAACAGGCATGTGACATAACTCCATAAGTGCCTAAAGATATTACTTATAATCCTCTTATTCAACCATGTGATACCATCTACTGGGGTAAGTCATTAATCAGAATATTAGTTGTATTTATGTCACAAAGGCTTGTTAACCCCAACAATGTCCTGGGGAAAGTGCTGCTGAGGAACCATAAGAAGAAAAAAACAGCCATCGCATTTCATTCTGTATCCATCCATATAAAATGCAGGCCCTAAAACTTCTGGCAATACGCCAGGATGTTAACTGGCAACTTTAATTGTATGGTTAGTATAAATCACATAGATAACTGTTACATTTGGTTGCATTTCTACCCACCTCCCACCCCCTGAAAAAAAGAGAGTAAATTTGAGTGTTGATAAATACCAGTTTACTAATGGTAAACATTAATTATTATCTCCTTTAAATATTAGAAGCAAAATAGATTAAACCATTCATTAGGGCAGGAGTGATTTTGTATCAGAAGCAAATTACTTGAGAGGGAAATCCCTCTTCACTATGTGTATGTGAAAAGTATCCATTTTCCTTTTAGTGCAGTGAATTTATTATTTATCTGCTGTGATTTTGAAAGGAAATTTCTAAAATTTGGAAGGGGAATATTTTAGTGCCTTCCCCGTGCTTTGAATTTGAACCTTTGGAAGGTTTTTATTTTAATAAATACAAGATGAAGTGTGTTTCTCTGCGCCCACTGAGGCTGATGAATAATCAAGTGAACAGGAACACTTCATCAAACTGGCATTTTATAGTAGGTTCATTTTTTTTCTACTTTGCATTATCAGTCAACTGGAAGAATTGTAATGCAGGAGGCCAAGACAGAGCTGTCCAGACTCCACTGGATTTTAAACTTAATTTGTCCATTATCTGTCTGTTCTTCTTACCCATGTTGGTGATGAGATGGATGTTAGCATAGTCTGGGGATTGTAGTACTTCAGCAGTAGGTGATTTCCCAGAATGGCTTTTATGCTAGGCTGGTTTAGAGGTTGGTTAGAGCAGGTTGTTAGGTAACCTGTGGACATGGTGAGGGCAACTAGGAGTTAAGGACAGCCACAAAACGCAGA
Source organism: Egretta garzetta (assembly GCF_000687185.1). Taxonomy (NCBI): domain Eukaryota; kingdom Metazoa; phylum Chordata; class Aves; order Pelecaniformes; family Ardeidae; genus Egretta; species Egretta garzetta. The sequence continues at coordinate 223,726 of NW_009260594.1, read as the reverse complement.
CTGCAGTGGTGGTTAAGGATGTACACAGCAAATTTTTTTGGTACAGCCAGCCTCCTCTGTGCTGTGTGTATTGGAAAAAGTGGCCCTTCATTGTCATTATAAAGGTTGGCAAGGGAAGCACCAGATATCTGTGTAATGCTATGTGTGCCAGCACAGGTATTGTTTTAATCCCTAGATCTCAAAAACTATATATACAAAGAAAGTTAGGATCGTATCATCACTTGGATTTTTCTTTGGTGATTTTATTGCATAATATCATTGAGTCAGGCTTACTTTAGATGTAGACAAGGTTATTTTTTGGCTCTGGAAAACACTAACCAAACATCAGGGACTCCTGAGGATACTTAAGGGTTTTTTACTCCATCAAGCAGAGGAATTAATGCATAAATATGAATTAAATATGAAATAAATATGAATTGTTAGAAAACTTGAAAGGATCCAGGTCACCAGAGTGAGTTATTAGATCATTGATTAATGTAGGATTGTCTTAAGTTTTCCTTAAAATCATCTTTCAGTTCAATCCAGGTATCAAAACCTGGGGAGGCAAGTGTATTTCCAGGGGAGAAATTAAATAGATAGAGGTGTCTTTAAAGTTTGGCTTTTCCCCTTAAAACAAAACCGCTGAATCAGAGTGGTTGAGGTTGGACCTCTGGAGGTCACCTGCTGAAGCAGGCCACCTAGACATGGTTGCCCAGGGCTGTGTTCAGATGGCTTTTTAATATCTCCAGGGACAGAGACTCTGCCAACTGTCTGGACAACCTGTGCCACTGCTTGGTCACCCTGATAGTAAAACAGTGTTTCCTGATGTTCAGACAGAGCCTCTTGTGTTTCAGTTTGTGCTCGTTACCTCTGATCCTGTCACTAGGCACCAGTGAAAAAGGCTCTGTCCTCTTTGCACCCTCCCTTCAGGTATTTCCAGACGTTATAGGAACGCCCTAAGCTTTCTCTTCTCCAGGCAGAATAGTCACAGCCCTCTCAGCCTTTCCTCATAGCAGAGATGTTCCAGTCCCTTAATCATCCTCTTCGCCCTTCATTGGACTTTCTTGAGTATGTGCATGTACTGAGGAGCCCAGAACTCAACACAGTACTTTAGGTGTGGCCTCACCAGTGCTGAGCAGAAGGGAAGGATCACCTCCCTCAACCTGCTGGCAGCAACAGTCCTAATGAAGCCCAAGACCCCATTAGCCCTATCTTCAGCAAGGGCATGTTGCTGGCACACCACTTTCTCCTTCACAGAAAAAAAAAATGAAGTGTCTCGTTTTGAGAAACAAACACCTGAAGTACATGTGTTGAGAATAGGTGTACTGAGGGTGGATATCTTGTTGAAAGGATATCCTTGTTTGACTGCAAGTAGTTTTTAATATTCCCCGCCAGATAGTTCTATCTGATCCGTTCTGAAAATATAAACAATTGAATTAGCAATTGTTGCTTTTTAGCAGTATTTGTCTAAATTGTGCTGTTTGTCAAGGGTGGATTAGCAAGGTCTATAGAGAGTTTCTGTGGCAGGAATTCAGCTGAGCTTGCCCTTCAGCATATTTCCCGAGTCATCTTTATTGGACCTGTAGGCCTAAAGATATTTTGATTAATTTGCAGAGGATTATACCATATGTAGGTACTGGCTGAACGCTATAAATGTGTGCAATATACAAACCCTTCTTCCTGCCAGAGGAAAGATGCTGGCAATGGCTGCAGGTAGGAGTTAATTGTTTTCCTTGCACTAATGCCAAAGTTTTTGGCTTTCTGCAAAAGAGTCACCATCTGAAATCCCACAGAAGAATATTTAAGTTCAGCAAATTGTGGTGGAAGGTTAGCAGAGAGAGAGAGGAGGAGAAAGCTGTAATGTTTGGTATAGACTAAAACACTTCTGGTGGAAGGTCTGTTGGACGAAGACTCTACTTTGGCCATGGTTATAGTATTGTGTTACTTATCTCCTTGAGTCTGTCCTGAGAAACTGTACCAAAATAGAAGAAGAATATCTGGATTTGTGTGATACATTGTGGTATTCATTCATTCATTATTCATTAAAAAAACCCCATGATTCTATGGCCCCTGCGTGGTTAGCCATGTGGTTAATTCCTGTGCTTTGTTATGTATGTTAAATACCTACCCTTGGCTCAGAATTGGAACATCTTAGCACAGGTATTGAAACTGGAGCTCTAGACATTGATTTCCTGTACAAATATCAGTGTATTAGCGTTTCTTGATTATTTTGCATAGCCTTTGTGTTTGGTTTCTAGTTTATTTAGACCTAGTTCCCACCAGGCCGATGAGTTTCTGGAATTGGATTTGTGTTTGTTTTTTAAAAGTAATAATATAGTCAAATCAGCTGTGCTTTGCATCTTGTGTTTTCTTGCAGAACTAAAGATAGTATGTATCATGCACTGACTTATGCCACCATATTGGAAATGCAAGCTATGATGACATTTGATCCTCAGGACATACTGAATGCAGGAAACACAATGAAGGAAGCTAAAGCCACTTGTCAAAAGTAAGTGTGGAGCAATTCAGTCAACAAATAGTCCCTTCATGGGAAAGTTTTGAAAGACATACATGTTAAAAAAGGATATGTAATTTCATAGAAATCATAGGAAAACTGTGTTTGGAAGGGACATCAGGAGATCATCTAGTCTAGTCTCCTGCTCAAGGAGGGTCAGTTATGAGGTCAGACCACATAACTTTTCAGCAGTCTGGTCTTGAAAACTTCAGTTTATTGCAATATCTGATTATTTTTGTCAATTAGATTTTTGTCCTATCTGTAGCCCAGGCTCTATAGTGTCTGGAAGTTATTTACCATTTACAGACACTGCAGAATCTTCCCATTTGGTGTTGGCTGTGCTGTAGCTAGCTGTCTTTGAGTCAGCTGTGCTTCCATTTCTGTACACGCATGCACATACACACACACACAAAAAAAATCAAAAAGCCCCTTCCTTTATCAAGACAGATTTCCACACATGAAGGGTAAAAGGTGGATCCCAGGAGGACCGTGTTGGCTGTGTTCTGTATGGAATATGCCAAAGTTTGTATATGTGATAAGATGACAGAGGGTTGGTGAGCGCTAGAGGTATGTTAGTGACTATATGGGTAGCCAACTGAAAGATACCGTTCTCCGTTGTTGATGCTTCATGTTCAGAATGACCAAACTGACTTTTCTGCAGATTTAGGAAGAAATCAACAGTAGCTGATTCTATCAACAACCTTGTGCATAGACAAAGCCTTGAACACTTTACTGAAGGTAACATTATCTCTGAATACATAGTGGTTTTGTCTTTTTTTTTTTGCTGCAATTTGAATTGTGTAGAATTGTTCACCCAATGTGTTTTTGCAGATTATGAGTTCACTGACAAAATCTGTGATTTGGCATTTCCAAAATTGCTGGGAAAGTGTTTTGGCAATTGCTGTGTCACCACATCCAAAACCATGAACTTTTTTTGCTGGTTGCTGATGCAGCATTTCCAAAATTGCTGGGTAAAAAATATCTGGAAAGAAGTAGGGAAGTGACTAGAAATGTTTTAGATCCAGGAATTTCTGGAAAGCATGAAAGAAATTGCTTCAAAGTTTCTGTAACTGTCATTACTGTTTGGAGTTACTTCAGTAGTCTAGAACTGAAATGCTACATCAAATCTGGAAAAGATTTTTCTCAGTCTGAGCTTTGTGGTCTTATTCCTATATTAATGGGCTAAGTGTCTTTTAATTACTTTTTGTCTGATTGATTTGTTTTCTTCCCTCCTTCATATGACACTAGAGGAAATCCATGCAGAAATTTGCTATGCTGAATGTTTGCTTCAGAGAGCAGCACTCACATTCCTCCAGGTATGGATTCCTGTGTGGTTCTTTGGGAGAAAAAAAAAAAGTACCCACCATGCAGTTTCTTTTCTTAAAATTATTGAAATGGTAGAAGACCCTAGTTTGACCTAATGGTATAAGACACTTTTATCTGGATTAAATCTGGACTTTATCTGAACTATCTGCAGATGAGGTGTTAGAATGTTTTCTATACCTCATAATTATCTAAAAATTGAAATCTTGATAGACATAACACTGAGTCCCCTATGATGCCCTTCTTCAGTCCCTTTTGGGTGTGTGAAATGTAACCACAGTAAGCACCAATTTTCAAGTGCTGTGTGTTGAGGTATCAGTTAAAAAAAGAAAAAAGGAAAAAAAAAAGAAGAAAAAAAAGATGGTCATTGAAGATGTGCTATGCTGGAATGCAACGGAGATTTTGTTTCAGTCAGGCTGGTGTTTGCTTTCCCAAGACTGCTTTCTCACTTGTTTGTTTTTGAGCAGCTGTTATGGTCTGCATAGCTGTTAGGCTCCATGCATGCTTTTTCCTAAACAGTGCTGCCTGTCTTTAAAAGAAGGGGAGCTCTCCCTCTGAATTTTGTCTGTCCATACTAATGAAGCTGTATTTGTTTGATGGATCAGCATTAGCAATACTTACCTGGGCTCCAGCTTGCAATTTAAATTGTTAATCATAGTTGGAGTAACTGATTTTTCTTCTTGATATGGCTGTACTTGCTATATGACAGTGGGCCTCTTCATCTATGCAGAGGGGATAATAAAAGTCACATGCACAAAGGGCTTCTGCTTCTTGCCTCGAAGATGCTGATAGAGAATGAAATACAGGTGGTGATTTTCTAGTGTTTGGGAGTTGCCAGATGGGCTCTGATTTATGTTGCTTATGATAGTTTATGAACCATGTAAGCTTATTCAGCAATCCGCCATGCCCCTCTGCTAGAAACTATTGCTTCATAGCAAAACTAGTAGTCAGAGTAGCTGCTTCTGAGCCAGGGCTGTGTTCAGATGGCTTTTTAATATCTCCAGGGACAGAGACTCTGCCAACTGTCTGGACAACCTGTGCCACTGCTTGGTCACCCTGATAGTAAAACAGTGTTTCCTGATGTTCAGACAGAGCCTCTTGTGTTTCAGTTTGTGCTCGTTACCTCTGATCCTGTCACTAGGCACCAGTGAAAAAGGCTCTGTCCTCTTTGCACCCTCCCTTCAGGTATTTCCAGACGTTATAGGAACGCCCTAAGCTTTCTCTTCTCCAGGCAGAATAGTCACAGCCCTCTCAGCCTTTCCTCATAGCAGAGATGTTCCAGTCCCTTAATCATCCTCTTCGCCCTTCATTGGACTTTCTTGAGTATGTGCATGTACTGAGGAGCCCAGAACTCAACACAGTACTTTAGGTGTGGCCTCACCAGTGCTGAGCAGAAGGGAAGGATCACCTCCCTCAACCTGCTGGCAGCAACAGTCCTAATGAAGCCCAAGACCCCATTAGCCCTATCTTCAGCAAGGGCATGTTGCTGGCACACCACTTTCTCCTTCACAGAAAAAAAAAATGAAGTGTCTCGTTTTGAGAAACAAACACCTGAAGTACATGTGTTGAGAATAGGTGTACTGAGGGTGGATATCTTGTTGAAAGGATATCCTTGTTTGACTGCAAGTAGTTTTTAATATTCCCCGCCAGATAGTTCTATCTGATCCGTTCTGAAAATATAAACAATTGAATTAGCAATTGTTGCTTTTTAGCAGTATTTGTCTAAATTGTGCTGTTTGTCAAGGGTGGATTAGCAAGGTCTATAGAGAGTTTCTGTGGCAGGAATTCAGCTGAGCTTGCCCTTCAGCATATTTCCCGAGTCATCTTTATTGGACCTGTAGGCCTAAAGATATTTTGATTAATTTGCAGAGGATTATACCATATGTAGGTACTGGCTGAACGCTATAAATGTGTGCAATATACAAACCCTTCTTCCTGCCAGAGGAAAGATGCTGGCAATGGCTGCAGGTAGGAGTTAATTGTTTTCCTTGCACTAATGCCAAAGTTTTTGGCTTTCTGCAAAAGAGTCACCATCTGAAATCCCACAGAAGAATATTTAAGTTCAGCAAATTGTGGTGGAAGGTTAGCAGAGAGAGAGAGGAGGAGAAAGCTGTAATGTTTGGTATAGACTAAAACACTTCTGGTGGAAGGTCTGTTGGACGAAGACTCTACTTTGGCCATGGTTATAGTATTGTGTTACTTATCTCCTTGAGTCTGTCCTGAGAAACTGTACCAAAATAGAAGAAGAATATCTGGATTTGTGTGATACATTGTGGTATTCATTCATTCATTATTCATTAAAAAAACCCCATGATTCTATGGCCCCTGCGTGGTTAGCCATGTGGTTAATTCCTGTGCTTTGTTATGTATGTTAAATACCTACCCTTGGCTCAGAATTGGAACATCTTAGCACAGGTATTGAAACTGGAGCTCTAGACATTGATTTCCTGTACAAATATCAGTGTATTAGCGTTTCTTGATTATTTTGCATAGCCTTTGTGTTTGGTTTCTAGTTTATTTAGACCTAGTTCCCACCAGGCCGATGAGTTTCTGGAATTGGATTTGTGTTTGTTTTTTAAAAGTAATAATATAGTCAAATCAGCTGTGCTTTGCATCTTGTGTTTTCTTGCAGAACTAAAGATAGTATGTATCATGCACTGACTTATGCCACCATATTGGAAATGCAAGCTATGATGACATTTGATCCTCAGGACATACTGAATGCAGGAAACACAATGAAGGAAGCTCAAGCCACTTGTCAAAAGTAAGTGTGGAGCAATTCAGTCAACAAATAGTCCCTTCATGGGAAAGTTTTGAAAGACATACATGTTAAAAAAGGATATGTAATTTCATAGAAATCATAGGAAAACTGTGTTTGGAAGGGACATCAGGAGATCATCTAGTCTAGTCTCCTGCTCAAGGAGGGTCAGTTATGAGGTCAGACCACATAACTTTTCAGCAGTCTGGTCTTGAAAACTTCAGTTTATTGCAATATCTGATTATTTTTGTCAATTAGATTTTTGTCCTATCTGTAGCCCAGGCTCTATAGTGTCTGGAAGTTATTTACCATTTACAGACACTGCAGAATCTTCCCATTTGGTGTTGGCTGTGCTGTAGCTAGCTGTCTTTGAGTCAGCTGTGCTTCCATTTCTGTACACGCATGCACATACACACACACACAAAAAAAATCAAAAAGCCCCTTCCTTTATCAAGACAGATTTCCACACATGAAGGGTAAAAGGTGGATCCCAGGAGGACCGTGTTGGCTGTGTTCTGTATGGAATATGCCAAAGTTTGTATATGTGATAAGATGACAGAGGGTTGGTGAGCGCTAGAGGTATGTTAGTGACTATATGGGTAGCCAACTGAAAGATACCGTTCTCCGTTGTTGATGCTTCATGTTCAGAATGACCAAACTGACTTTTCTGCAGATTTAGGAAGAAATCAACAGTAGCTGATTCTATCAACAACCTTGTGCATAGACAAAGCCTTGAACACTTTACTGAAGGTAACATTATCTCTGAATACATAGTGGTTTTGTCTTTTTTTTTTTGCTGCAATTTGAATTGTGTAGAATTGTTCACCCAATGTGTTTTTGCAGATTATGAGTTCACTGACAAAATCTGTGATTTGGCATTTCCAAAATTGCTGGGAAAGTGTTTTGGCAATTGCTGTGTCACCACATCCAAAACCATGAACTTTTTTTGCTGGTTGCTGATGCAGCATTTCCAAAATTGCTGGGTAAAAAATATCTGGAAAGAAGTAGGGAAGTGACTAGAAATGTTTTAGATCCAGGAATTTCTGGAAAGCATGAAAGAAATTGCTTCAAAGTTTCTGTAACTGTCATTACTGTTTGGAGTTACTTCAGTAGTCTAGAACTGAAATGCTACATCAAATCTGGAAAAGATTTTTCTCAGTCTGAGCTTTGTGGTCTTATTCCTATATTAATGGGCTAAGTGTCTTTTAATTACTTTTTGTCTGATTGATTTGTTTTCTTCCCTCCTTCATATGACACTAGAGGAAATCCATGCAGAAATTTGCTATGCTGAATGTTTGCTTCAGAGAGCAGCACTCACATTCCTCCAGGTATGGATTCCTGTGTGGTTCTTTGGGAGAAAAAAAAAAAGTACCCACCATGCAGTTTCTTTTCTTAAAATTATTGAAATGGTAGAAGACCCTAGTTTGACCTAATGGTATAAGACACTTTTATCTGGATTAAATCTGGACTTTATCTGAACTATCTGCAGATGAGGTGTTAGAATGTTTTCTATACCTCATAATTATCTAAAAATTGAAATCTTGATAGACATAACACTGAGTCCCCTATGATGCCCTTCTTCAGTCCCTTTTGGGTGTGTGAAATGTAACCACAGTAAGCACCAATTTTCAAGTGCTGTGTGTTGAGGTATCAGTTAAAAAAAGAAAAAAGGAAAAAAAAAAGAAGAAAAAAAAGATGGTCATTGAAGATGTGCTATGCTGGAATGCAACGGAGATTTTGTTTCAGTCAGGCTGGTGTTTGCTTTCCCAAGACTGCTTTCTCACTTGTTTGTTTTTGAGCAGCTGTTATGGTCTGCATAGCTGTTAGGCTCCATGCATGCTTTTTCCTAAACAGTGCTGCCTGTCTTTAAAAGAAGGGGAGCTCTCCCTCTGAATTTTGTCTGTCCATACTAATGAAGCTGTATTTGTTTGATGGATCAGCATTAGCAATACTTACCTGGGCTCCAGCTTGCAATTTAAATTGTTAATCATAGTTGGAGTAACTGATTTTTCTTCTTGATATGGCTGTACTTGCTATATGACAGTGGGCCTCTTCATCTATGCAGAGGGGATAATAAAAGTCACATGCACAAAGGGCTTCTGCTTCTTGCCTCGAAGATGCTGATAGAGAATGAAATACAGGTGGTGATTTTCTAGTGTTTGGGAGTTGCCAGATGGGCTCTGATTTATGTTGCTTATGATAGTTTATGAACCATGTAAGCTTATTCAGCAATCCGCCATGCCCCTCTGCTAGAAACTATTGCTTCATAGCAAAACTAGTAGTCAGAGTAGCTGCTTCTGAGATTGCTGATGATGGTGACTTTATGGTAAGATGATGGACTTTGAAGTGGCCAAGGTGTTTCCATATTCCTTTGGGATTCTTTGGGGTGAGTAGCCTCTAGCACTGGGGACAGTTTGGGTGTTATCAAATGCTATGGAAGCAAGGCTTTTCAGAACTTCTCCATTGTGCCTGTAAGAAAAGAGTGTTTTAATGCAGTTTCTCTTTGGTTTAAGCACTGTTTTCACAGGCATCTGTTTTTAAAAATGTTTATAGATAGAAGAGAGGTTTAAGAGTAAGAAAATAATTTCTTGTCCTCTTTCTGCATAGAAAAATTCTGTCTATTTGCTTCCTCTTCTATTCTGTGTTTAATTTTTAATGAACTGGTTTTAAAAATTAAACAAAGGCACTTGGTTCCAACAGCTATCGCAGTGGATTAGTTTTGGTGCTTAATGTAAATGACCAAATCCAGTTGAAAACACATAAAAATTAGTATTGGGATTTTTCAAGGGCTGGACTATTCTAACATTGGTTATCTCTGTTGTTGGTATCATGAGTGTTCTGAATTTAAACATTTTAAAACCATCATCTTTCCTCTTTCCATTTTCCATTCAAAGGAAAACATAACTGAACCTTTACATATGATTAGGTATGCTGTACCTCCCCCCAGCTGCTAATTAAAAACTGACTTTTTCTACAGAATGAAGAAAAACAGGATCACATTTTTTCTGTGGTATTTTGTTTGCATGTGATTGGGATTCAAGTCTCTGGGGATATAATAATCAAGAATTACATGCTCATTTATAGTGTATAGTTTCTGTCCTCAATTATCGCTCTTGATAATGTTGCTTGAGGATGACTCTGAAGGACACAGGCTAGTGGCAGTGGTCCAGGCTGCAGGAGTAAGCCCCAGGTCATTATAGCTTGTAATGTGACTTGCTACCATACTAGTATGGATCTCATAGATACTTGAATAGTCAAACCAGAAAGAGTATATTCTGTATAACTTTACATACCCTGCTTCCTTTTTAGGATGTGGTACTATATTCTGTAGACTCCTGAGAACAGACACTTATTTGTATCTGGTGCTGAGCCAGAAAATGTTCAGATCTTAACTGTGCTGAAGGACAAATGAGAGAAAGCTATTTTTTGAAATAGTCACAAATGCATGTACCTTAGGTGCCATTCTTTAGCTTAGTCAGTGTGTTCATTAATGCAAATTTAGATGGTCCAAAGGTCACAGGGGCTAAACTAATCACAGAAGGCATCAAAGTAAAGTCTGATAGACAGATAACATAGTCATCAGACATACGGTCTGAACATGGTAAAAATATTTTAATATAAACAGAAAATCCTAAATCCACGTATTGTTTCTCAGAGACTTACATTGTCTGTGTTGCGATGGTTATGTTCAAGGCATGTGTTCATCTCAAGACAACAAAAGCTCTTTATAGTGCTTACAAGTTCATATTGCTAATGTGTTTCCTTTCTAACAGGATGAGAATATGGTTAGCTTCATAAAAGGAGGCATCAAAGTCCGAAACAGTTACCAAACATACAGGTAAGTCAGAGTGATGATGTGATTAAGCATATTCTTTCAGTAACAAGTGGAGCTGGTAGAATTGTCCAATTCGCAAATTAATTACTGTTGTATTTACTGAAGCATTTATTACGGGCCTCGTGTCTATAGCCTTTCTCAACCCACGCAGATTCCTTCTTTGTATAACAAAGGACCTTGATATTATGGTTGATTTGGATTGTAAAGATAGTGGACCCTAACCCTGTTAACTCCCAAGGTTGCCTACTTCAAATACTATATCCTTGAAATTATGTCAAAAAAAAACTGTTCTAAAGGATGTAGTGCTCATTGTGATTGCATAGCACAATTTGGAGGTCTTGCAGTCATTAGGCATATGAAATAGCATTTCTTTATAGTTCTAGCTGCAGCTTTTAGGAACATTCAAAACCAGTAGCTGAAGCACAAGTAATTCCATAATAAATGAATTCCAAATAAATGAAACTAAAACAACATTAAGAGACGGTAAACTGAAGATATTGTAATGGAAAGTATAAATGGCTTCAAATGATTCAAAAAGACGAAACAAATTTACAGGTAATAGGTTTATAGGAACTAGTTAGCGTAGTAGAACAGATACAGTCTCTCTGTGTCATGAAGTCCCTGAACAGTTAATTCCTAGAGGATGTTTTTCCAAGCATATGCCACTGTCTGAGTGAAATATTTGGTTAGCTGGAGTTTTAATTTGGTTAAGTATGGCAGTTGTTCTACTCTAAAGAGAAGGTGCATGCTATTGAAAATGATAAGCAGGGTTGCTTATCTGAACTCACAATACACCCATTACTTAGTGCCTATAAGCCAAAAACATCTGCTTAAGCAGATTTCTTTTCATCCAGGAAGTTATGGAGAGCTACTTTCAACATGTGCAAAAGGTTTTGAAGTGCAATAGTAAATTCTAAAAATTACATTAAAATGTACAGCATGGGAGGCATACTCAGCTGTGCTTCAATAAATTAAGATCAGCTCTAGTATATGTAAAAACAGTGTTATAAATCTCGTAGCTCTTAGGTGGTCTTCTTCAAAAGAATACTAATTACAACTTGCATATTACTAAAACATGTATTTTGACAAAGGGAAAGTTTGTATGTGAGATTGGCAGTTACAACTTTTGTACTGTACCTTTGACGAGGGAAGAAATAATTGCAGTTTTGGTGAGAGCGTCATGCAACAGATTACAGATAAAACAATGAAATATGTAAATGAGATTTTATCTGCTTTGATTGATCAATATTTTTTACAACATAGTTTCTGATATAAAATTCCCCATTGTCGGCGGCACTGCTTGATAATCTACAACAACGGCAACCCTGAAAAGACAGGAGGAGTAAATGTTGCAAAGATACAATTTTTAAAACTCTCTTTCAGGGAGGAAATGTTACCATACGCTGTAAAAAAGATGGAATGAAATAAAACAATTATTCAGAATGAAACATTTGCTTATTGTCAGTGAATAAAAAGTATCAGGAAACTTTCCCGGTAGTACAGGCTTATACGAGTAATTTTAAAAAGCAAAAGCTAAATATACATCATATTTTGTTTTATTTTAGAACTTTAAATTTGGACTCAGAACAGCCACAAAAAGCCACATGTCTAGCAGACACAGAACAGCATCCAGCCCAGGTTCTCCACAAGTATAATGAAAGGGAGAAAGATGATTCTGTCCATATTTGTGTGGGTTGAAGGTGACTCTAAATGCAGGTCCATTGTAAAGACTGCAATTACAGCAAATAGTCCTATCTGTTGGCAACAACCAGCAAATAAAAACATGACAGCCTGGACGCAAATACGTGGCTGTCATTAAAACAATGTTTTTCTTCTCCTAGTAATTAACGAAATACACTAAAAAAGCTTGGAGACAAAACAGGTTCAAATCCAGCTGGATTACACAGGGAAATAGAGACACTGCAAAGTTGAGATCTATGAAAGTTAGAAAAATAAGTGAAAAGAAATTTCTGATATATCTGCCCATTTAAAAATATTTCTTACAATTGTCTTTTTCTATATATAATAAAAAGTTCTTGTGAATGCACATGCACAGAAAGGGAATACCTCATCCAGGGATTAGTGAAACTCAGATCAAATGTGCTAATTTAAATTTGCTAAGTTAAACTTTAACACTCTTGCACTGCCCCATCGTCCCTTTTTTGCTGTAGTAAAGGTTGGTGTTGCTCCCAACAGCCATTCTTGAAATATTTTCAGGCAGAAATAATGTTGCAAATTGACTATGTCTATTTGACAGGAATTCATCTCCCAGACTACATATTTTTTAATTGATAGCAATGTGACAAATTATTTGTTGATAAATCCAACAAAATGTTGTAGGTGTTGTTCACCTGGGTGAGGTGACAAATTGACCTCTTTTGAATTACACTATAGTTCAAGGTAATTGGGTTACTTTCTTACTGAATTGTGATTAATCATTTTATTTGCTGACAGTGTAACAGAATCTTGTGTGTTTTCAGGGAGCTGGACAGTCTCATACAATCTGCACATTATGTCAAAGGAGAGAACCATCTTCATTTTGAGGGAGGTGTAAAACTTGGAGTTGGAGCCTTTAATCTGGTATGTACCAATAGTTCTTCTCTAGAACTGAAATCCTACAACCTCCTGAAAATGTCCTTAACTTAAATATCTGTGAAGTTCCACTGACATCAGTGTTCCTCGTCATACGGTTAAAATTCAGTTATGTGTGCTCATGCTTGCAGGATCCTAGTCTCTGGTCTAAGAACATCAGATAGCAGTACACTTTAGAAATAGACTACTACCCACAACATGGGCAATACTGCTCAGTGTGTGCAGACCCACTTGCTCATCCTCATGGGAAAACTATTAACTGAGGAATTATCTTATCTGACATGGGCTAAGGCCATGCTCTTTGAGAATATAACTGAGTGCCTGTGCCCACCTTCCAGTAAAGGCATTCGTTAGCCAAGTGATCAATGCTTGGGAAGTGTTCAGAGGGGAAGGTATTACAGTCTCATGAGAAGAACCCGCTGGGATGGGGCCTAGGAGAAGCCTCCCTCAGAAAGAAGAAGCAGTGGCCTGTGCTTGTTGACTTCCATTTACTGTTTAAATGGCACTTGGGAAGCAAGCAGGGACTGCAATCAGGGACTTGGCTGTTAGTAGGGCAGTTGGTGGAGCAGGGTGCATGAATGGAGCCTTGGGTGCTGTTCAGGCCACTGTTGGCTGTTGTTGCTTGTGTTCTGGTTAGAAAGCAGGTGGTCAAATGGTGCAGGACAGTTCCTGGTATGTCAAAGATGTTGACCAAGAGATGGTGAGGGGTGATGTGGTTGTTCAGGTGATGGGCTGCAGAAAGTGCCTGGTGCTTCCCATTGTTTGCATTACTTCGTGTGAGTCTGGCACATGCCCAAATGTTAGACTTACTGCACAAAGCACATATGTACTGTGTGGTATGTACCCAGTATTTCTGGAACATCCAAGAAGTACTAGAGTTACTAAGCATGTGCTATGTAAATATGTATATGTATATTTCTGTGCAGGGAATCCTGGAGACACAGGGTCCCTATATTAAACAGAAATTTCTGTTTAAATCATATGTGAAATATAGAAGGTGTATACATTTACCCAGTAAATCTTCAGACATACGAAGATGGTTTTAGTAATTTTGGTGATATTTCTTGTGTTTGGAAAAATTGTAGGAGGCAGCTGGTAGCTGAGAGGCACAAAAGTCTGTTACTGCCTAACTGTTGCATTTCTTTATGTAGACATTGTCCATGTTTCCCGCACGAATTCTGAGATTACTGGAGTTTGTTGGATTTTCTGGAAACAAGGTAAATGTGAACTAAACAGTATTGGTACATTCCCCGCACTCTTAAATTAAAAAATGGAGACAGGGGTTTCTCTCTTCTTCCTCACATAAGCTGTAACCGTCTGAAACACTCTGATTGGTATCACATGCACACAATGCTTTCATGCAGCTCAGTTTTCCTTTATATTTTTGTCTGAACTATTACGCTTCAAAGGTTGTGATACCGTTGTTCGATGATAACAAAGTTGTGAAACATGATAAAGACAATGGCTAATACAATGATCTTGACATATTTAGTTTTTTAGTTACTGGTCCTTTGATGTATGATCGTGCTTAGAAATCCATAGCCAAAAGTGTATTCTTAGCCTATAAAACATTAGCTTACTTGATAGTTACTGTCATGGTATCTGAATGTCCCTGACAGGTTCCTGCATGACATCCAGTTGGGAAAAAAAAATTCAATTTCTTTTCTGATTTTTTTTCTTCATGTCTTTAATAGCAACTGAAATCTTGAGTGTGGCACCTAAATTCTCTTTGCCTAAAAGAGTAAGTGCTTTTTTGCCTAGAGACTAACCAGTCTGACCTATGTTGTTTGTGCATGCAGTTTGACAGACTTTTAGCAATGAAACACCAGTAAACCCACATGAACCTGAGTTATTCTGCAGGGCAGATGCACAGAAAGTGCTGTGTTAGTTTTCTGTGGATTTGTTATTTCAAAATAGGATACAAAATTGATGGGAATATCTTGGTCCTGATACCTTGTACCTGCTCTTGTCTCTCATTCTACCAGCAGAACATGAGATTCACTCAAACTTGGGTTCCTGGATTAAGAAAATACGGTCCATTTAACCTAAGCCACTAGTCACATTTATTTCATAAATGCTGGGTAAGGTAAATGTTAGATCTCCTACAAACACAACAAAAGGTGTTTTAACCTGTTTAGGTTAAAACTAAACTCTTTTGTAATGCTTTCTATTTACAAAACAAGTTTCAAGGAGAAAAATGTTTCCTTAATCAGAGCTGCAACCTTACGTGACAGGTGGGTGAGTGTCATCACCATTTTATTAGTCTACAGGAAGGATCTTAGTTTTGAAAATTAAGTGGCTTGTTTAAAAGCAAGGAGCTTTTGGCAGAGTGTGGATTAGAACTTGGTAATTGCCGGGAGTTTATCAGGAGCTGTTTCACAAGCAGTAGAGGCAAAAATCGAATAGTTCTACCTGACAGTTATGAAACCAAAGAGCATCTAAAGCAAAATATTCTTCTAGAAAGGTAATGGCTATTCATGTACCAGCAGAGTTCTGAGAATACTTTGCTGAACATTTATCTTATTACTGCAGATGAAAATAGTCCCTTTAATTGAATTCCTGTTGTTTTGGCCCTGGGATTTCTTGTATGGCTCTGAGTGGGCTGATATTTGTGTTGATGAGTCAGCTCCTGTTCCAGTTTTTTAATATCTCACTGAAGCATGACCTAGATTACCATAAATTTAAGCAAAAACGTGCTGTCTGCACACCGTAAAAAAGGAGTATTTTAAACATGTTGATCAAAGTTCGCTGATGGTCATTTATTTTAACATCCTAAAAAAGTCTTTCTGCATTTAACATTTGTGAGTCAGATGCCTAAAGCCAAAAGCAAAATTGCAATTGCATTTGCAATCCTTTCCAGTGGTGGTTTTCCAAAGCTTGCAAGGGGAAGCTGACCCATGCAGTACAGGCAAGAGTCTGGAAGGTGAAAGAAACAGGAAAGAAAGTGAAGGAGAGGGGAAGTTCGTGTGTTGTGCTGCACCTCATCCAGGAGGAAAGAGTTTTGAATGCATTGTGTTTGATCTTGCAGTCTTTTCCATTAAATACTCATGGTGAGCAAAAGACAAAAGAGCCACGGTTAGAGTACCCTGAGCTGTTTACATTTTACCTGAGAGTGCTACTGTGCACTGGGGGACAGCTTGCTTTTGGTGTGGGTCATACGTTTATTAAAACTGAATATAAAATAGCATTGCAGTATCTTCCACAATACTAATTTGCCTTGAGGCCCACAGATTAGCCCCTAGGGACGCTTCTTGTCTCTCAGATATGTCACATCTGGTAGTAAGTGAGGACATGCCCAAAGCTCCATTACTTCCTAAGCCGTTTGTGGGCACTGTGGATAACATGATCAACTTAACAGCAGTCTAGAGTCTCAAAATAGTAGGTAGGATAACATCAAGAAAGTATAAAAGTAGCTTGAGGCCATGTTTGTTCCCTTCCAGTCCAAGATGTGCCAGTTGTGCCTTTCTCACTGTTAAAGCTCCCCTGTATCACTAGTCAAATTATGGGCTTGCTTATATTTAATGACATACGCCCTGCATTTGGGCATTGAGGTTCAATGCAGTTTTGCCCAATTTAGTGAGAAATTTTTTGTGGGCAGAGGTATGTATTACACACCATCAGGTACGCTGTGCTGAAGAGGCATGCCTTCCTCACTCACTGGGCTGTAGGTGGAGCATGTGTCCAGTCTGGACTTTTTGTGTTTAATGGTAACTAACTTCTGGTGTGAGATCAGAAGAGTCTTTGCACTATCTCCCATATAAGCACTGAACCCTTCTTACAGAACCCAGTGCCAGGTCTCAGGCTAATACTTACTCTTGTTCTTATTTTATAGATCATTACAAATACTGTGCTGCTAAACTGCAGAAAAGTTTGATGTGAGCCCACCATATGCTAAATGCAATTTGTCAGCGGGTCAGCTGACAGCATGATTTCAGGGGAGGGCAGGGAAACTTGCAGACAGAACCAATTTCTTTCAAATTGTACTTTTTGATGTGGGAGGACGTTTTTCCCAAAGCAGCTGAGCTGAAGAATATTTTTGATGTCTCAATTTGTAGTAAGTTGAATTTGTTTCCCACTAAGCATCTTTTTGATTTGCATTTTGGTCTCTTCCACAATTTTTAAATGAAGGTTAAATCTAAAATTATTTCATGGGGTAGATTTAAATGCCTAATCTGCTAGTTTAATTAGTCAGTTCTTCATAAAAGCTGTTAGTAGTATCCATCCTCCTTGCTAAGCCTGCAGTAATGTGATCAGGTCATGGGACATGAACAATGACCTTGCTTTGCTTTTATTGTCAAGATCCCTAATTAAAAGAGGGTGATTTAAAAATATCATCCAAGAGCTTTTGCTTCAGGAAAGTAGGTGGATTTTAGTCAGCGGCAGCTGAAAAGAAATATGAACCAGTCTCAACGTTGTCTGATAATGGTTTTGAGTATTGTCCTTGTTTGTCCTGCAGTCGCTGTGGGAATCCCCACTGTTCATATGGGGAGTCCTGAATGAGAGACCATTGGATGTCTTGGAACAAGGCTTAAATCAGTGAGATACTGACATAATATAATGTAGTGACAGACTTGGGAATTAAGAGATTATGGGATGTTACGAGCAACTTGCACAGAAAGATGAGCGTTATCATATTTGTCTCTAAGAAGTGTCATTGCTTCCTGCTCTGCAATATGCCTTATGCCCTTCAGAGTAACTTACGTTTTGTGTGAAAACAAAAACTAAATGTGTGAATGTCATTTAAGTATTCTGGAGAAATTATGAGCACTTACTCCCTTGACATCTGTTTTAAATTGTAGCAATATGCCCTGTAATAGACTTTGTTTAGAAGCTCATTCCTGGTGTTCCGGGATTGCTCATATCACCTGTGTCATAGGTGTGGGAGTTATTCATGGGTTATTTATGGTTAGAAGGTGTGTCCTAACAATCAAATATAATATACTCACTTAGTGACTGACAGCAGCGAGTGTGGTTTGTTTACAGAGTTACTTCCTAGGCTCAAGTAGTAGATGCCTGTGATTTGATCCCGAGATCCTTGGTTTGATCCCCAGTGAGGATTACGTGGGTGTAATAGCATTGCCCAGCTCATGACACCTCACTTAGCTGAGTAGGTTTGCTGGCTAATTTCCATAGGCTCCCTGTGGAGAAAGAATATGTGCTTGAAAGGTGATTCATAATGTCTGACCTGGTCTTCTGTGCTGAATTGTTCCTTGAAGGAGTGCCTCTGTCTCTGCTAGCCACAGAGGGAGCCTAGGGAGGCTGGCTGACTGAACATGGTGCCTAAACATGTTTCCCAGTGACACCCCTCATCATCTCGCTTTCCTGAGGATCTCATCATAACAGAAGCAGTTTGCAAGAGCTGTTTCTGAGGAGAAGCAGCTTTGCTGCAGCCTTTTCTACGAGCAAGCATTGTAATACAACTACTCCTAGCTTATTTATTTATTTATTTATTTTAAGACTGTGTCTACTGATTATATGGTTACTTTAATATAGAAAGTTTGGGGTATTCAAGTGGCAGAGTGAAAAGTAAGCATTCTTTAATACCTGTACTGGACAAAATAGGATTATGGACGTACCACAGAGTGAACTAACTTGCTCGGTGAGCTTCCCATACCTGTGTAACTACTCAGCTTAAGAATTTAGGCTCAAGTATGTCAGATTTGCAGCCCTCTTCTGATGAACAGGCAATGTTCTCAGCCCAGTTACTTCACAGTTACTGCTTTCCAGGGTGCAGTCCCACGTAGGGTGGATGTGGATTTCATTCCTTGTCCATACAGATGATAACTTTGTGTTTGGCTATATTAAAATATATTTTTGGAACTGAAATACATAAGTGAGATCTACTTGACAAATGATTAAATTATTCTACATGACTAATACAATTTGTTTCTGTATCATTCTTAGTGCTATTCATAAATGTGATCAGCAGCCATTTTATATGTATTTTTATATTAAATGGAAGATATCAAACACTGTAAGGCCTAGTACTGATGTATGGGTAAAGGCTCAGTGAAATACCCAGCCTGAAGATTTTTCAACTCAAAAAGCTGTGCTTTTGAAATCTACTAAGGAATTTTTGACTTCCAAAATTCATTCCACAGATATTTTTTTTTTGTCTTACTTCTACCTTGCAGTGCTACAGTGCTGCTTTTATTTAAATCCAGATATTTGTGGGTTTCATCTGGGCAGTTTAAAGAAGCTGAATATATCATATTTTGTTACTTGTCTGTACCAATTAAACTTTTGCCCTCAGCAGAAAATGCAGTTGGCTTTATTTTGCTGAGTGCTTGATTTCCACTAAGTCATTGATTTTCAGTAATGATTTTACTGTCTTCTAATTTCTTCTGAAGTGACGTGCAAGTCAATATTTTCATTATTTTGTCCAGGCTAGATGTTATACTAATTGACCTGCAAATATGTGTGTTAATGGTACCCCATAACAGTAATTAATGTAATAAATTAAGATTTTTTTTTAAAAACACAAACTAATTATATTTATGTGAGAACAATTAACTGCACTAGTTAAGTGAAAAAGTACACGTGTGATGAAAATTAGAATATGATTACAGGCTTCAGGGTTTACACAGTAAGTGGTAAAGGTGAGGTAGCATGACACCCATCTGTTGGCAAGGACACACAAAAGATGAAAATCTGTGTGAGATTATGCAGAGTGCTCTCTCTGATACCTTCCACAGTGGCTCCAATAGACATCCCTCACTTGGATGATGGTGATAAATTGTCTAACGTTCTCTTATGTTAACCATGTAACGAATCCCAAGTTGCTGCTCTGTCATTAGATGTTTTCCACACTAAGCAGTAACTCTAACAGAAGTAACAGAAAAACTGTTAGATAATTTCATACATGTGTTTTTCTCTTTGATTGCTATGTAAGCAATGTATGTCAGTGCATTTTGGGAATTTGGTGAGTGAGCAATCTGTAGATGACACTGCAGAAGTTAACAAACTTGCAAAACACATCTTTGGTTCTTTTCCAATACTTTGTCCTCCTCACCTCTCTTTGCACAGGAGCGTGGTCTGCTGCAGCTTCAAGAGGGAGCATCATCATACAGCTTTAGGTCGGTGCTGTGTACCATGCTGTTGCTTTGCTATCATACTTTCATGACCTTTGTGTTAGGTAAGATTGTTTATAATAACTCTTGGATTTGATTAGTTCTTGTGGGACACAGAGGGGGAAAAGATGATTCTGCCACCTATTGGTGAATTGTTTGTTCATGATCAGATTAAATAGAACTCATTTGTGGGTGACTTTACAATAGTGATCATAACTGAAGAGAGTGTCTTAATCTTCAAGATGGAGGTTTGTTTAACACATAAGAAGGGAGATGATGGGGATAGCAAAGGAAGCTGTGAGAACTAAATAAGTCTTCATTAGTGAGGTGCGTTATTTGGGAGGTTAAAATAATGGCTGTAAGTGATGACTTCCTGAATGCTTTGTTCATGTTTATATGTATGTCATCCCTGACTTTTTTGGGAGGTGATATCTTCCTGCTCAGATACACTTCCCTGTTATCTCATGTTAAAGCATTCTACAAAATGTGTTGAGCTGTGCATAAGTGAGTTTTCAAGTCAGTAAGCACAATGTTGTTCAGGTCTTCTTGCTTGCTGGCTTAGTGCAACACCAGCCTGGATTTATGCCTTGCTTATCAGAGACGCTTACGTATTGGCCAGATGAGAATGATTAATCAATATTTTGCGTTCCCGTTCTTTTTTTTTTTTCTTTTTTCTTTTATTACTATTTTTATCACTTGCATTTTTATGCATTCTAGGGACAGGAAAAGGAAATGTTGAGGAGGCAGAAAGACTACTGAAGCCTTACTTGGCTCGCTATCCAAAGGTAAAATAAATCATAATTTAGTTTGGTAGGATCGTTTAATGTTTTCTTGCCAAATCTAGACTGTATGGTCAGCTTGAAAACTGTTATAGAATACTTGTATTTTTATTATTATTTATTACAGGGAGCCATATTCCTGTTTTTTGCAGGCAGGATAGAAACACTAAAGGGTAATATTGATGCGGTAAGTAATCCTTTTACTCTTGGGAAAGTAAGTCTCAAAAGCTTTAGAAAAACTCCTCCAGGAACAATATTTCCTTTTTGGCTAATGCTTCCTGTAGCTTTAGCATATATGTAATTTATGAGTTACAAATAGGAATTTTGAAAACTATTTTGACTAGCTTGTTTTGCTGCCCTTCTCAATTTCTGGTGATAATCTAGTCTGCCAATATCAATGACACAGTTTTCTCATTGTCCTTCCTGTCCAGAAGCAAGCTGTGCATGTAATAACATGCAGTGGTAATTCTTTGCCTTCAGTCTGAGTGGAGAGTCATACAAGACTTGAAAGAATTAGGGAAGTGAAGAATGTGTGTCTGAAATACTCTGAGACAGAGTATCAGCTGGTGTGCAGTGCGGTAGCTCTCTTGAAATCTTTGGAGCTGCAACAATAAATGTCAGCTGAGCATCTGTCCTTTGACTTTAGTTTCCTGATTTCCCTAGACACAAACATTCATTTTGCCTATGCTTAGGACTTAACAGAACTTCCAAGAGTGGGGAGCTCTGTGGCAGGGGTAAACTTGCTAACGCCAGGATGACTGTGGAGCCAAGGATCTCTTATGTGAAGCCAACAGATGTGATTTTGGGGAATACTGGGCTATTAAATAATTTGGAAGTTGCAGGAGCCACGCCAGCAGACTGTGGAGCCCCCAGTGTCTGTTACAGCACTGGTGTATGTACATTTACACGTGATTAAGGCAGTGTTTGGAAATCTCTGTGTTCAGGCAGTTAATAGGTATGAAGAATGTTGCGAGGCTCAGCAATACTGGAAGCAGTTTCATCACATGTGTTACTGGGAGCTCATGTGGTGCTTCACCTACAAGCGCCAGTGGAAGATGGCTTTCTTCTATGCAGACCTGCTAAGCAAAGAAAACACCTGGTCAAAGGTGAGTTAATTGGAACAGGAGAGCAGAATGCCCTGTAGTATCTATTAACTTCCAGTCAGATTGAGTTGACTTTTTGTAGCTTTGAAGATTAAGATTGTAAAACAAAACCTAGTCTGCTGTGGCTCTGAGAGAACAATGTGAATTGCAAACATTCAAATCTGAACAGATTGTGGGCAAACAGAAATCTTTTGGGCCTGACCTCTAGATGAACAACAGATGTTCTGCTGTGTATTGACTGGTTGTGTCATCAACACATTGCAATTAATGGTGCAGGTTGCCATTTCTTTCATTACAGTATGGATATAAGCTCTTTTGATGATGAGTGAGGCTAGCCATGATGGTGCCTCCAGGATAATAAGTATAGTTAGAAGAGGCATCTTGCCTTGTGTGTCTGAGAGGGAGAAGCTCTTCCATCCAGAACTCTGGTAGCTTTCCTCCCTTCCTCTTCCCCTGAGCCCCAGGGAAATCTGTCAGAAGGGATTAAGTCTGGCCAGGGGATGGTTGATTGGAGGTTGGTTTCTTCTTAATGTGATCAGACTATGTATGTGGGGAGGGTATCTCTGTCTGGTTTTTCTACTACGCATTGTATGTATTGGCCAAGTGGAACCAAAACCAACATAAGGTCCAAGCATCCAGGTGAGAGCAACTCTCTCAGTGCTCCCACTCGGGTAGAAACTGCAGTATGGACCCCCTGTGCCCCTGGGGATTCCAGCAGTGTTCAGCCAGGTGCATTAGTCTGAATAGCTCCCACAGAACTCCCACAGCCTGGGTGCACCACCTTCGCTAAAAGAGCTTTAATATCCTAAAATGCTATAGGATTAGTATTAACGTGTATCCTTTTAAACTCTGTGTAGAGTTTTATATTATATTGCAGGGGCCTTAGAGAAGCGGAGAAGATGCTTCCTATTAATATGTAATCTACAGTGAAATGTGATAGTAACAAACTAGTAACCACAAGAGCTAAATGAAAGATGGTCATGTATATGCACTGTTAGATTTCAGTGTAAATAAATAATCACAGTTTAAAATATTCTAGAAAACTCCTGAAGCTTATGGTTACTGTAAACTCCTTAAAGTACTGAAGAACTCACCAACTGTTATTCTCTACTGTGGCAAGAGTTGTAACGTCCTCTGCTGCTTTGCTTTCCTTGATTGGTCAATGTACGATTGCTCAGGAATCCCTATGAAATCAGTACTTTTCATAATCTGATATCATTAAACCCTTCAAAACCTGTTTCATATTCTCTAGAAGGTAATATTTGAAATATGCTACCAAGTTGTGATTGGACACATAGACTATATAGTAGTATTTTTTTTTTGTCTGAGCATGACCTTTCCATGAGTTTCCTAGCATGTATTACTGAGAGTAACAAAAATTCACTTTACACAAAGGTGACATTTGTTCTTGGAATGTGGACATAAACTAAAAGCTAATGCAAAGTAAACGAAGACATACATGATAAAAACAAAATCTATACTCCACTTTCTAAAATACCTCCTACTTAAAACTTTGTAAGATTATGTCTGTCTGTGAGCAAAAGCAGCAAATTCTACTTTGTTGCTGTTTTTTGCTTTATGTCAATAATGGTGATGTTGTAAATTCATTTTTCTGTACAGATATTCTTGATTGCATTTGCAGGCTACTTATATTTACATGAAAGCTGCTTATCTCAGTATGTTTGGACCAGATGACTGCAGTCCTTTTGGAGACAGCGAAGTTGAATTATTTAGGTAAAATTTGCTAACTCCCAGTTACAAGAGTTTCCTATCTTTTCACGGCACAGTGTTGGGGCAAGAGAGGCAAAACTATTCATTGTGCGATTCGGAGGATCTGCACAAGTAGCATTGGATTGGTAAAGAAATTGCAGAATGAAACACTCCCTTAGACTAAAGTGGACCCTGAGTTCAGACAGCAGATTTCTACTGGACTGGAAGTGCTTTAGAGACAGCATATTAGGTCTGTCAGCCATACAGTGGCTGCTGCTGTTGCATGTAATACTCACATTCTTCTTCAGTTTTTTCCTTTAATCAAAACAGCATGTAAGATCAGAAAGCCTTCAGTGGATTATGCTACAAGATGTTTGCCTCCTTGGTGGAGACAACATCAGCACAACTTGATTCTTGGGTTTTGAGTCTGAGAGGAATATGAAATAGTTAAATGTGGAAGTGAGTATGTGCATTATTAACACAGTGAATTAACCTAATTGTAACGTTTAAGCTAAAAACACTTAAACTTTGCTGGGCCAAAGAGAATTGATTACTTTGTTTTTTACAATTTTTCTACAAAATCTAAATAACACTTTTTTATGTGCTTGCAATATATTGATACTTTTCAGGCCTTCCATATCTTTTATGATCATTACAAGCAGATTTCAGTGGATGTGGGATCCACTACAAAGTGAATCAGTTTGGTCTTTGGGAGAATGGGAGAAACAATGACAAAAGCTAGCTTGCCTTTTTCTTAGTCTGTGAAAAGAGACGGGTCCTTTATAAGTTAGGTGCATCATATAATTTATTCTTTGGATGGGGAAGAGTTCCTTTTCCTTCTGCTTGATTAAAGAGGGAGCTTAGAGAGATACGTGCCCTGCATAAAGACAGCTTTTGTGAATATGTATTGCTCATCTTCCCTAGAGGTAGGAATAGCTCAGTGTGTAACAGGGTTTTTTAATTTCTCTTCGGTTTGATTTTTTGGGGTTTTTTTAAGTTTGAATTTTTTTTTTCCCAGAAGGTCACAGAGGAAAATTTCCTTACATTTTCCTTTAAACTTTCAGGATTGTTCCCAGTTTGAAACTGAAAATTGCAGGGAAATCACTGCCTACAGAAAAGTTTGCAATTCGGAAAGCTCGACGATATCTTTCTTCAAACCCCATTCCTTTGCCTGTTCCACCTTTGGTAAGTTAGAAATACACGCATGCCCCCTTATTACCATTTTTTTAATTTATGGAAATAAACCCAAGATAATTAGAGTAGTATCTTTCCATGTTTCTAAGGTAAAACCTCTGCAGGAGACTGGAATGTTCCCAAGCAAAGCCAAATGAATGCGAGGAATGCTGTAAAACTGGGGCATGCACCAACCACAGGGAACTAAGCCAGTTGTTTGTGACACGTAAATGTGTTGCATGTGTAACTCATTATTCCAGCTATAGACTAGCATGCTCCTAACAGCTTTCTTTTGATTCCCTTTTGAGGAACTTTGCCCTAGGTCTCTTCTGTCATGTGTCATTTACTGAGACTATTAAAAGAAGACTTTAAAGTACAAGTTAGCAGGGAAAAAAAAAAAATCAAGGAAACAATGCAAGAAGCAGGGACTCCATGTAAGCATCTATTAAATGTGCCCCTGAATGTTTGCGATTCACCAGTGCCAGGATGAAACAGCCAAATCCTTCAGCTACTCCAGAAAACTATTGCATACTGTTGATTTTTATTTTTTTTTTTAGTTTGGGGGGGTTTTTTTGCCTGTAATGCTGGCCAGTTTGCTGTGGCCAGATGAGAACAGCTGCATAAGGCAACCATTGCCTTGCTCATGATGCACTTACAAAACTCCATCTGCAAAGAACACATAAAAGAACATAAAAGGATTTTAACTTCACAGATTTGTCAAGTGCAGTGGTGTTACCATTTGCAGTGCTTTGAGCTGTTGTGTTTGAGAAACAGATGGATAATTAGTAAATACTCTTTCAGAAAATGCCTGAACCGGGAGAGCCTCTTGGAGATACCAGTGAGTAGTCATTTCTCAGCCCACCAGCTGGGTATGTGACACAGTGCTTCTCGAAGAAATATAGTTGTTACAGCATAGCGTGGGTATTCACTAGAGGCCACTTTCCACTAAGTCATAAGACTGAAATGACAAAAATAATTAGGTTACTTTGATTTGCCTTTCAGGTTTCAGAGATTGTAGAGAGTAAGAAATGTACACACCTGGGGTTTGGCTGGGCTGTTCTAGTGGGATTTTAGCAGAACAGGTTTCTGTACTAAGGGCTCTCCTTGGAGTGGCAGGGCACTGCATCCTTTTTTTCTGCTGCAGTTGCATTTCTGAGGCAGCAGGTGCCGCAGCTGAACAGTTAAAAGCACTCTGAGGATGTGGAATTTGGTACAGAATCTCATCTCTAGGATTTTTCTTCTCACTGTGAAGGGAATTGCTGAGAGGAGCGAGTCCTCAAGCAAGTCTTAGCTCAGAGATTTAGCCTAGAATAAATGTAGTTTGATTACTTCTGTATCAAAACCACATTAACAAACCTGCTGTAGATACAGTAAGTTCAGCACGGGTTTTCCAATCAGTAGAAACCAGATGGTGAAAGCAATGGTGACTGGGGTTAACATACTGTTTCATCTATTCTAGCCTGACAGATTTTTGTGCTATAGTTCCCTAACTCAGTTACTCAATACAGAAATTTTATCAAAAAGCTTTAAATTAGCAAATACAGAGTAGGTCGTATAAGTAAATAGCAAAAATTTTCATGAGGACCAGTCATAAGTCTGTATATTTCCATCTTTAACTTTGAGTTCTAGGGGCAATGGCCACATTCGGTCTGGTGATATACTCTGAGAGAACCCCAATAACAAATAGGAATTAAATGAATAGTTTTTAATAAAATTTACTCTAAGCACAGTGGAATAAGAAAGAAGTTACTTTGTGTGGGAACATCAAACAAACCTGAGGAATTTAAGGGGTTTACAGTTCGGCTCTAAAGTTCTGTTGGTTTGTTTGAAGCTTAGCCTAAAGGTTAGGGTTTATGGGTTTCTTTGTTTTGTTTTCTTTTCCTGAGATTTCATATTTTTTCTGTGGAAGCAATACGTTGTAGTTAATTATTACTGCCCTGGCTACGATAGAACTGAAAAAAAAGAGGAGACCTTAATCAAGGGACAGTTAGCCATGTGCCATGAATGTCTTAAGTCTGTTTGTTTTGTTGGTGCTTGCCTTCACCTGTAAGTGAGATTGTGTTTGCATTCTGTTCAAGCAATCCTCCTTGCATTGTGAGTAGTAAATGGCCCTTTAGTTGTCTTCCAGGGCTAATTTGTTCCGAAAACCAATGTAACAAGTTTTCAGTTGCAATGAAAATACGTTTTGACAAACTGACTTTTTAAGGAATCTGTAACTTTTTCATCATACAGAGATAAACTAAAGTATTAGATAACTGCATTTATTCAGTACTGTAATTAATGATGCTGTCATTTCTCCCTGACCCTAGGAAATGATGTATATCTGGAATGGCTATGCTGTAATTGGAAAATGTCCCAACTTAACAGAAGGCATGTTAGAGACTTTAATTGAAGCAGAAGAAGCATTGGCAAGAAGTTCAGGTAATCAGTGATATGGTTTAAGGAGGTATTTTACAGTGCAATAGCTAAAGATATTATCTGTGAATAAAGAGAGACAGTCATTAGTAAAGTTAATCTGATGATAGGAGGAACATAGATAATTAAACCATAAACTGTTTATGTAGATAGGAATGATTTTCCTTTTTAATATAGCAATAGCTTACAATAGTAGCAAGTGGTTTTACGTCCACAGATGTGGATTAGGAATAGTTTATGACATGTATTAAAGGACTGTTCATTTTGCTAGATCAAAATCAGCGTATGCATTGACTTGATTACTTGGATCATGAAGTTTTGTTATCCTTAGATATTGTATTTCAGTTTTGAAGGATAAATAGGAGGAGACAAGTTAGTCTTCTGTTTTAAAAGTGCTTTCAATTTATCATGTGTCCTTGGGCTGAATGGTATCGGTGTGTCAACAGTATGCTATAGAAAGCTGGGACACCAGGGATGGGCTTCTTTTGCACTATGAATGAGCATAAGGTAGGGGACAGTATTGAACAGGCTCTGCTAGCACATCTGTCAGTCTGCTAATTACCCATCCATGAGAAAGTTCAATTGATGTTCATTTCCTGCCAATCTTTCCCAGTTCCTATGGGAGCACAACCAGTCTGCACAGGTTTTCTCACAGTTTTCCCTTAGTAAATATTTTATATTATTATTATTATTATTATATACTACTTTCCCACAAAAGGATCAAGCTCCTGTAGACAAAGGAATATGGGCTAAATCACTGCATTGCAGTCATTTCTGGGACCTTGGTCCTCCTGCGCACATTGTGTTACACAAGATTTGAAACAGTTGCCTGAAAGACTGGCTAAAGCTATCTCCTTTTTGATAATTGTGAAAGAGAACGGAAAAACAAGTCCAGTGAAGGTGACATCTTAGAAGAAGGCTTTTGACGCTTTCACTTTCTTTGTCACCCATTTTGCTACATTATTTTGAATAAGTGAATTATTTCTCTATTCCTTTTTTTTGGAGATGATAAATTGTGGAATAAGGCTGGCTTTTTGCAGGGACTTGTAGACGCTGATTCATGTTTATAAAACACTATGAGGACATGTAATCAAAAACTGGGATATATTTTAAACATGCCAACAATTTAAAGTATTACCTGTTCCAAAGAGTGACTTGCTGTTTCCAGGCGTCATGCTTTTCTTGAGCTTTCCTGACAGTGTTTGAAGCTAAACTATTGTATTTTCTCTGTCTTACTGTTAGATTCCTAATGCAAGAATCTAACACTATAAAATTACAAATCTGAGAATGTGCTCCTAGCAGCATTATGCCATATAAGATGTAAATGCAAGATTGTTAGTGGAAGTAATGGCTAGAAATGCAAATCTGGTATGCACAGTTGTGTCTAGGATAGTTCCCTAAATGTTTGCTTATACAGTCCAAGGCAGTTTGTAGGATATAAGTAGAGAAAATACATACATGTGAATGTGTTCAAGGGACAGATGTCTAGAAGAGACAACCGGTCTGCTTTTTTTTTTATTGTTCTTATGAAATACCTCTTCTGTGGTCCTGAGCCATCTCACATACTTAGCACATCAACTTTGCGCTCTTCCCTGTTCCTTCTGAGTTAGTTTGCTGTATAGCCGTTAGGCATCTTCCCTGAGATTTGCTTTGGTGACATATGTATGTAGGTGCCTCTGCAGGACTTAGCAATAGAAGTGACTCCAGTTGTAGGATCAAGGCCTCCACCTGCATAGTCCAAAGGGAGGCAGCTGTTTCATGCAGTATGTGTCAGCATTTTGTCAGCTGGAGTGATAGAGGAATAACCAGATAAGGACTGGAGTAGTGGAAACAGGGTGATGTTCAATAGCACAAGATGCACAGCATCACACATTTTGCAGAAATTCTTATGAGCTAGTATTTCATTAATTAATGAGCAAGCAAGCTGAAGATTTTGCTTGTGAACTTCAAGACTAAGGTGCCTGTATGGAACGGCTATGAAAAAGCCAGATGTTTTCTTTAAAATATATCATGCAAAAATGCTCTGGTGGAGAAAGGTGGTTGTTAGTAATGACTTTGAACTAGGCACTGGTGAGGCTGGCAAGACTCTGGGCACTCATAGCTAGAAGTATAAACCCAAAAGAGGTGAAAACAAGGTACAGTAAGAAGATGAGGGGATGTGAGGTGCAGGTAGCAAAGTTTGGCATGTTTTTGTTTAGCCAAACAAAGGTGGAGAATTGATAAAACACTTGCCTGTGAATAGATCATGTGAGTAGAAGTCAAAGAAGGAGAAGAGCTATACATACTAAAGGGGAATAAACGAATAAGGTTAAGAGATTATAAATTGGACCTCAGTATTTCTAACTTTAAATTAGTTTTTAGGTGTCAGAACAATAAGATTGTGGAATAACCTTTCAGAAGGAGTAGGGAGGGAAAGAACAGCCCAACAATTTTTAGACAAAAGTTTGACCGATTTATGAAAAGGTTGATGCGTGTTTGCCTCTGCATTAAATGAACTAAATTGACCAGTTAGTTCTTTCCGTCCTTTGTGCTAGTAAATGGATTTTGTGCTCACACCAACTGTGTAAAAATTTTCCTACAGATAGGAAAGTCTCTGCTGCTCTAGAGTTTTCTAAAATGTGCCATTTACTTTGTCTTGCAGCTACAGAATTACTAGCAGATGACCAGTGTGTGATAAAGCTGTTAAAGGGTTTATGCCTCAAGCATTTGGGCAAGATCTCAGAAGCAGAAGACCATTTCAATTACATCTATTTAAAGTAAGCTTTCATACCTGGCATATAGGAGAGCTCTTGAATTGCTCGGTAGCTGTTCACTTCAAGTAAGAGGAGATACAACCATGATATGAATAGAAGGGAGGGGACTGCGGTATCTTTAGTATTTATTACAGTTGCTTTGATACCAAGGAATTGCAATTTTCATTGTCAGAGTTGTTAGCCGTGTGTGGGAGAACAATTGCAAATCTGCACTTTTTACTGAGATGTTTTCCTGTTTTTTGGGGACTACCCATGCATACAATTTTTGAGATACCACTTCACTTTTTTTCCCCCACTTCATCTTACCAGTCATGAAGAAGCTGTATGCAAAAAACCAAATGCAGTCTGCAGAGACAGATGGCAGCATGATTATACTTGGAACTTCTGTACATCGTGCAGTGAATGGCATCTCTTTTTGTCAATTCACGTGAATAGAGTTCATAATATTGTCATCTTTTCTCATAATTTCCTGATAATAAAGGCAATATTTTGTAATCCTGAGAAATAACATACTGTGTAGGATGGTTATGCAAAATACACATTTAATAACCTGGGATGTAGCTTTAGATAGAGAACATGACAGGTGTTGTAATAGAGATTGATTGCTCCTTCTGATCATAGCTAATCTCTTTATTTATTTGTGTTTGGAGCTGTTAAATGAAGGAAACAATATATCATTTCAAGATCTTAAGGCTATTTCTTTTCCAATGCAGTGAGAAGAAGGTAAAATATGACCATTATCTAATTCCAAATGCCTTGCTGGAGCTGGCAATACTGTATCTAGACCAGGATAGAAGAGAAGAAGCAATAAAACTACTGGAAAGAGCAAAGTAAGCAAGTGAAAAGCCTGTGCTGATGTCTGGTGGGTCAGTGTAGTATTTTACTTGTTAGCAGGAAGCAGAAACATTTCATTAATACCATGGAAACTCATTGTTACATTTATTCAGTGGAAGCACGCATGCACTAGCTTTGTTTTGCACCTTTCTAATGGTAGACATTATGTGATTGTTCAGTCTGTGACTTACCCATGCATTCTGATAAGAGAAAAAAAAAATTAAAAGATGTTAATACGAATTTCAAAGGCTTCCATAGGAAATAATCTGTGTGTAAAAAAAAAAAAAAAAAAAAAAAAAAAAAAGTAATAATTTTCATAGTCTATTTACTTATTCATAAAAGATGTATTAAATTAAGTCAAAGCTCTGTGTTACAGCTAAAATAGCATTACTCAAATTGTTGGCTAGCAGAGCTGTTCTCTTTCCTTGCTGAAATACATTTAAGATAATGTTTCAGGTTGCATTTAGTATCTTTATGTTGTTTCATCTGCATCTGAAAGGCAACCGAAGTACCCGCTTTTACTATTTTGTATGATTGATTTTTCTAGCAAAGTAGGTTTATCAGGAATAGTTGGACTTGATCACATATGTTCTTTATTATAAAATTAACAAAATATGGGGTTTGCCTCTGTCTGAGCCTTTACTTCTCTGCTGAGCCAAAATTTCTTGGGGGGCTGGAATCCAAACCAAACAACCCTTGCCCTCTTCAAGCATCCTGCATCAGGGTAGTTCACCTCTCTGCCTGGATCCTAAATGAGTCCAGATGTCTGCATCTTCCCAAGTGCAGAGAGTCACACCAGTCCCTGCCGCAGGTGTTAGCAGCTACAAAACTGATGTCTGGCCCAAGTTTCAAAGAGGTCAGATAGAGTTTTTGTGTTGAGCTTTTGTCCAAGTCAGTCTACTATGCAAGACACAGTGGTGAATCAGCCTGCTGAAGACTATGCCAAAAGTCTGTCAACACAAAAATTAAAATATTGCGATTCTTAATCTCCTATGCTTGTAAGCCTGGTTCTCTGTAGACTTAGGGAAGATACTAAGAAGAGCTCAAATTGCATTAGCAAAACACAATGGAAAGTGTTTAAATTGGTTTCACATGCCTCAAAACACGCCTCTCCTCCTGTCCTCATTTCCTTTGTTCAAATCTCTCTTAAGAAGAGCTCTAGAAATTAATGATGCAGAGCTTCTCATTCCATCTGGTACTTCTGTTGCTTGCTGCTCAGCCATTGCACCTTTCCCAATGGCTCTGTGTGGCTCTGGTCGCAGGCCTCCTCGAGGGAAGGTGTTTGGCTTAAAGAGCTGTGGACAGCAGCTCTTAAAACTATGTTGTTACCCAGCATATGAAAAGCTAATGCTCAGACTTGCTATGCTCAAAGAACTGATGGAAACTGTAATGATATGCAAAAAAAAACCAAAAAAACCAAACCCAAACCAAAAAAACCCTCCTTGTTTCAGTCAGTTGTAAAAAAAAAAAAAATATGCAGTCCTTACATTTCCACCTGTAGCTGTTACACTGCATTAAAATGCATAGGGTGTATAAGCTTTCAGCCAGAAATGCTGAATGTCTTTGCAGCCGCTAGAGGGGGAGCACGTTGTCCGTGGTGGGTTTCCAGACTGCAGAATTATGTTTGCAATTGGCAGGAGTGCAGACGAGCACTTGGCTTGTGCATGACGCTTGATTTGCTTGACCTAAATCCACATACTGCTGCTGGCTCGAATGTTTCAACTCTGGGAGAAAGAGTGGAATGATGATAAACAGTATTGGCTTAGTCATGCAGGGAAATATTTCTATTTGTATTAGTGTAAATGACAAGCAAGAATATCAGCCTCCTGATGAGAAATACAGTATCTGCATGACACCATCTATTTAATGTAAAGAAAAAACTCCAGAGAGTTTCAGATCGGCATACAGCACAACCCAGTTGCCTCCTCTTCTCATTCAGCCTCTTGGGTGTTGCATACATAAAATTACAAGCTAGTGTAGGATGGGTGTGGAATTCCTTGTTTCTATAAAGAGACTGACACTGCCAGAGTGACAGATACCATGCTTCCATGCTTGATTTGAACTACGAATTTTGAATTGAAATGCTTTTAAAGATACATAGATTGTTTAATACTTCATGTTATGTTTCTGTAAAGATGACAAATATCTTCTAATGGTCTAATGCTCTTTGGTATCTGGATTCTGTATCCATCCTGCAAGAGCTGACATGTTAATTTCTATTAAGCAGGATCTGCACTTTCTATGTGGTCCTAGGGGCAAAATTTCTTTTTACATAGGCTTTTCCATGAAAATACAGATTCTTTCCATGTTTCTGTAACTAGAGCATGACATAGCTACTGGAGACTATAGGCAGATGACACTGCTGAGCCAGCCACTAGATGTATGGGGGAGAAGTCCTGCCAGTCTTCCCCCAGGCTGGTGAACTGCTCCTCAAAAGCTGATACAGAGTCTCACATGTGCCCACTTTCTCTTTCCAAGCTTCTAGGGCAGCAAATTGTCCGGTCTTATTTCCTACACACAGTACACATCATTGGCAACCACAGGATGCATATGGGGTGTTTCCCTCTTCTGGTTCAGGACAGCTTCTCTTTCTTTCTTTTTCTTCTTTTCTTTAATTTTTTTTTATTTTTTTCTTTTTTCTAATTCCTTGAAATGAGTCTGTTGAATTAAGATGAGTCCATCTTATTAAAATGAGAAAAACTATCCTGACAATGTTTGTATTCAAATAGGTGAGTTATACTCTGAGAGGGGAAAAAAAAAAAAATCTAATTTCTCAATGTAAACTAAGTGGATATTATAGATATTTAATGTGAACTCAATACTTTGATTGAGTAGAACAGATTCAATTACTTATTAAGCTATATTTTTCTGGTAATTGCCAGACAGTAGAACTACAAATAAAGAACAAAGGGCTGCATTGTTTGGCTAGGAACACATGCCTTGTATTTTAGAGTAGGCAACAAAGGAGCTTGTGAAGAAAGGCTTTTTTGCTGTCTACAGTTGTTTTCTTTAGAACAATAATATAAAGATAACTTGAAAATGTTTAAAATATATATATATTCATCAGAGTGGATCTGCTTTTGTTTTAGACAAAACTACAAGAATTACTCCATGGAAACAAGAACACATTTCAGAATTCAAGCTGCCCTGCACCAGGCCAAATCTGCCCCAGAAAATGGAATGCACTCTGCAGCCTCAGCAGTGTCGTAACTTTTTCTTCTTTGATGTCCTGTTTGTTGCAGACTTTGGTGCAGAAAATTACTGACACTTTAGAATTATTTTTCCTCTCTTTCAAGTCAGTGAGAAACCAAATCATTTAAAATTTTAAAGGTGATGCATAAAACATTAATCTAATGTAACAATATGGCAAAATACCTCTCAAACCAACCATAACCCTGAAAAATATTGTTTTTCCAACAGTGGCTTTTTGAATACTTACATCTGTGTAATTAATTTTTCAATCATGTGTGCCTTTTTTCTTGCGCTGGTAACATTTACTAAGCAAGCTACAACATAAAGGGGAACAACCAAAAAAAACCAAACAAAACTTTTAAAGATTCACAGATTTAATCTCAGTTAACTATAAATGTTTGTTTCAATTCATATAGCCAGGAGTTGAGAAAGAAGAATGAGTTTTTCCAAGTACCTATTTAGCTGAAATGGTGTAAGAAAATCTTGGTGCACGAGAAGCACAGCAGGGAGGAGCTCTGAATCCTGGGCATTTCCAGTTGTGTGTAGAAAGCTTCTCTTCACCAGCTTTTACTCGTCACGTTTTTGCTTCTATAAGAAACTCATTGGTGGAAAAAAATGGTCTCCCTTATGCAAGTATCTTTACTTTTTCTTTCATTTGGTTTTCATGTCAAGTCTGCTGCTCGTAGCGGCTAAATAATTTACCAAGGGTTTTGTGGGGTGAGGGTGGTGATAGTATAAAACTGCATCGCTTCTACTTTGACAAGTTTAAGAATGGAAGGTCCTTAGGAAACAGTTTTTTCATCAGAACAAACATGATTTTTGAAGTTTGTATCATTTAAAGCACAAGTCCTTGCAGGTCACTTAAGAAACAGCAATATTGCTCTGGCTGCACAGCAATACAGTTACTGTGACAGTCAATTCGTTCTTAAAACAATTTTTCTTCGGTTTGCCTGACTTGAGATGTCCATGTTTGAAGAGATCGAATGGCCATGTTTCCTTGTGTTAAGAAGCCAGGGTCGGAGCAGGCTGTCTTGGCACAGTGCTCTGCTTTTTACAAAGGAGAGCCCTTTATCTTTTTGCTCTTTATTGAT
The DNA here is from genome assembly GCF_000687185.1 of Egretta garzetta. Lineage (NCBI taxonomy): Eukaryota > Metazoa > Chordata > Aves > Pelecaniformes > Ardeidae > Egretta > Egretta garzetta. The sequence goes on along the minus strand of NW_009260594.1, from coordinate 188,604 downwards.
CTTTTGGCGGAATTTCTGTATAAGGGGCTTTGAGAATAGAGCAGAGCTAGCTCTGCTTTCCAGTGCTGTCTGCTATAGAACTGCTGCTTTTTGGCAAAACTGGTGAAGTAAGATGTAACACACATTTGACTTGTATTTACCGTTCTCCCGGTTAGCTCCATGTTGTATGCCTGTGGTTTTTTGGGGCACGCTTCTACCTCCCTTTTGAAAGAGCTTCTTCCCTGTGACCCATTCTGGTATGTGGAGATGGGAGGTCTTCTGACAGCCCTTTTTCTCAAATGGAGATGTTTGTCAAGAAGATTCATACCTGTGTACCTCACAGTGAATATTCTTTCTAAAGTGATTGTTCCCAGCAGAAGAGAAAATTGACAGTTTATAGCTCTGCTTTTACCTCCTTTAAGGAAAAGACATTGTTTTATAATTGCAAATTAATATGCAGGGAGACAGAACCACCTGTTCCTCAACGCGGAGAATTTGCATTGTCTTAAAAATAGACACCCTTTATAAAAGTCTTCCTGAGTTAAAATCCTAGATGAAGAATGCATTTTTTAAAGTGACTTTCTCGAATTAATTCAGTTCAGATAAATTTCTCAATTCAGATAAATTCAGTATAAACAGTTATGCTATTTACATACTGCACATCGAAACTTAAGTGTAAAAATTCAGTTGTTCTTTGTATAGAATAAAAAAGATTCTTGTTCTATTTCATGCATATAACGCCTCTTCTTCTAGTTTTGTCCTTTTCAAATATTTTGGCAGTCTTAGCATCTTTTAAGCAAGCAATGCCATGAAAATTAGCATAAATTGTACTTTGCAGAAAGTGAACAATCCTTCTGACTGTAGATTCATTTCTTAAGGCCACTGAAATGCTCTTTGAAATTTCAACCACAACTGAGTTTCATCTGATCTTAGATACATTGCACAAAGGACATACTGTGGAATATGCAGTCAACTTCCCTGATTCTTCTCCTGAGATTTTCATACTCATCTTTGGTCAAGCACGAACACCAGTCATATCATGGACCTGATTTCTGACTTCAACTTAGGACTTTGTAGTTAACCATGACCAAGTAGTCCGTGCTTTCACCTTGACTTTTAGCTCCCAATCAACAGGAAATATTCACCTTCCTGATGCAACAATAAAAATTTATGGACTGTAATATTCTGAACTCACTAAAGGAAGTTACCACCTTGTTTGCTAAAGGATGAGTGGAAGATCTGGTATGTTGTCACTGTGTATGTTTTTCAATGTGTTACCTTGTTAATTGCCCACCATTACTCTTTGTTCATCAGTGTATTTCACTTTGATTCTCTTCTGTGGCTAGAGATCAAAAACTCAGTGGTGTCAGGCTGGGCTGGAAGGTCTATGGCTGGGATTGTTATTCCATTGCTTCTCCTGAAGCAGCTGCTTTCTGCCTGAAGCAGCTCTCCAGAATGGTAAATTGCTTCATCAGTCTGGACTCTCCAGTACAATGAATTAGGGAAAGCACAACTGATGTGAGTTCTCAAACAGCTTCAGCGTTCAGTGTATTCACCTATCAGAAAATAGGAGATACTCTAATGGAGTTACAAATCAAGGACAGGAAATGTAAGTACTACTTCAGATGGATATAGTCAACACCTCATTTGCCAGAGAAGCACTTCATTCTGCTTTCAAACATTGCATTGTCTGACCAATGCTAGAGAAACCCACTCTGCATACTAGGCTTCAGCTAACAACTGCTGGCATCATTTCTTCTCAGTCCTCAGCAAAGCCAGAGAAGTTAACAAAGGCAAAATACTAACTCACATAGCAGAAAATAGTTTTCTGCACTTGGTAGGACCTTTATCATAAAACTTACAAACTGTATTTCTTTTTCTATGTATTTTTTTTAGTAGCACTGATAAGTGGTTTCCTGCCAGTAGCGGAGGAGGGGTATAAATTCATACTCGGTTTGCTGGACGTCTGCAGCAATTGCCATGGTGCCCCGTGTGGTATCACTATGCCATCTGAAAGTGGTAGTGGTCAGGAAGGGAAAAGCAGTAAAATGAGCATCACTTTTATCATTAGGTCTGATATGTGGAATCCATCCATGTATGGTGTCTCCTTAAACTGAAGGGAGGATATGGGCTGAAAAGCCAGCAGCTTATACTAAGGCCTAACGAGGCGTAACTACATCAACACCTAGTTCCTATAAATAACAGTAGATGAGATAACCTGTTGGATGAAGAATGGTGGGCTGAAGCTGAACCTGATCACAGGTTTTCTTGATGATCAGAAGAGATTTTGATGAAGTCACAAACATGATACAACTACTATTATTTGGGAACACCCACTTATGATTGCTCAACTAAACCAGTAGCAGAGGAACGTGCTTTGATTTATTACTGATATGCAGTTCTATTATGATCTACAATTAACTCATTCTGTCATGGATGGTTGGTTTAAAGACTGTCCATTCTGACAGTGCCTAGCCTCAGGTTTACACTGCAGTGATACAGCTTTCAAAACTTTCCTTAGGAAACTTTGCCTTTTGTCAAATACAGCAGCATAGAACAGGACTGTATCGATCATTTCCTCCCATTTCACACTGTTTTCGGCATTAGATTCTGTATTGAATGCTTTAGTATTTTTAGTTGGCCTGGGTCCAAGATCATGGGATGATAGCTTTGACAGCTTGCGTGCCTCTGGCCTGACAGAAGTATCAAGTAATGCTCCTGTGTGAAACAAGGCTTTCCTAGAGGCGGGTCCCAGAATGCAAAAGGCACTCCCAAGAGTTTACATAGAATGCTCTCAGCCTCTGGTTCCACCAGCGAGATGCATTTCTTTGCCTTCGCAAGCATAAAAACACAGCAGCAAAGCACAAGTAATACAAAATGACCAAAACAATGCGTTCTACGCGGTTCCCCCTCTGGGAGGAAGAGGAGAAGATAAAGAGGTGAGTCATGTTGTTTACTGCCGTGCAGGAAAATGGTTAATGGTTGGAAACGTCACTGATGAGAGAGATCAGAAAACCTGAACAGACTGGAAATGAACGAACTTCTTTTCTCATTATGTTCTGCAGATAGCTTTTTGTGATAGATTATAAGCAAAGCGTGTATTGGCAAGTATTTTAATTGAATGATTTGTCATCATAAAATATTTTTTAAAGATGCTATCTAGGTTTGCTTCAAGTATTTTTAAAAAGGAAAGATAAATACAAATACATACTTTTAAAAACATGCCCAGTCGATTCCTGTCTCCAAGATTTATGAACAGCAACAGGGCCAATAAATACCTGCATTGCACTGTAGCAAAATTCTGCATGGTTGGTTGCTCCAAATTTGACAATATTTTTCTAGGACTAGGCTGTGTTCCATGATTTTCTGGGTTTTTTAAATCTCTGGACCTACTTAATTTCATTTCTGGCTAAACATAGGCAAAATGTTTATTTAGAATTATGTATTGTGTTTACTTCTACTTGTCTCTCCTTAACTATTTTGCAGGAAGAATACAAAACAGAGCAGTCATACCCCACCCCTGCATGCTCTCTTTATGGCCTGCTTCAATGCAAAAAAAAAGGAAAAAAAAAAAAAAAAAGAAAAAAGAAAAAAAACAATGTTTATCTCATGTTAGTCAAGTACTGTAACAACAACTTCGGGTCTGTGGCTGAAAAGCAATGTAGCAATGTAGTGAGAAAGAGATAGGTAAGTAGAAGCTGCAGTATTCTGGACAGTTTACATCTCTCACTGCTCCCTTTATCTGGCAGCACATGGGGTGTGGAGGTAAGGACCTACGCGCTGGAGCTGTATGGGGTGTTTGTCTGCAGGGCTGGAGCTGCAGGGACCATGCTTGGTGTCGGTAGTGTCATAGGTGCAGTTCTAAGATGAGCTGGTGTTTGGTTCGCGTATGTGGTGCTTTCCCTGCCGTTTTGGTAAAGGTGTCTGAAGATTGCTTCTGTTGATACTACCTAAAGATGCAAAATAGAAACTTTGTCTCTAACCGTTAGCAGAGTTCAGTAAATCATTCTAGAGAGGAGAAGCAATGTCGTTTAATTCTAGAAGATACAATATATGAATCATGTTCGATGTCCTCTTCATTTGGGGTACAGTGCCCGGTACTGCTGTCATCACTACCAAGGTTACAGTCTCTGTTGGGCAGCTGCAAAGCTTTTTTAGAAGCAACCAGCAGGGCCAGTTACACTTCTGGTATTTGCTTTGGCCTTCATTCTTTCGGCTTGTGGATACCTACCTGGGTCTTGGGTCAGGTTTCTGTTCCATGGTGCTGGGCTCATCACTGATGCAAATAATTCTTGGTATTCCTAAGGAACAGCAGGAAGCTCACGTGTACTGCCTTTGCTACACGTCTGTTGAAAGTGTATGATCTGTGACATGCACACACACATATAAAAAGGTATATATAGATATGCACAAAAAGTGTATGTATGTATACTCACACACCAGTAGCAGGGCTCTGTAGCCAAAGCTTTTTGAAGTCACAACTGTTTGAATTATTAAATTCAGCACTTTTTTTTGGTTTGCTGGTGGGTCATAAAGGAAACAGTGTGCGCTATATATAGCCTTCTACAAGGAGAAATGCCCAAACCAGCAGGCAATCTAGCAAGAGCCCTTCAGTGAGGCAGCCTCACCAAAAAGCAGTTTTAGGTTGGTGAGTTAAGGGCATCAGTTTTCACTCTGGAATAGCAGAGCCCTGCCTTAGTGGGACAGCACCTGGGATGGCTCCATCCTGCTCAGAAAACAGTTTTGGAGTGATTCACCCTTTTCCCTTGAATTTCTGCCTTGTCTGGCTCCCTCAGTCTGCTTACCCAGCAGAAATTCTTGGTTAGACAGGCAGCTACCACTAATGTGGCAGAATGGTCAGGAAAAGATGCTGAAAAGGTGGAAGCGTGTCTGTTTTTCTGCAGTGAGAACCCTGGCAAAAGTGCCTCTAGTGAGCAACAGCAGGGCTTGTGGCCTCCAGGTAAAATGCTTGGTGTGGACAGCCAGGGTGCACGTAACGCGTAATCGAACATTTACTGGTGCGTGCAGAGTCGTGGTTGAAATGCCTTATTTAAACTAAAGACAAATATTTTTTAGGAGTTGGTGCTGCAGAGAATAGGTTTGTGAAGTTATTTCTACTTGTTTTCCAACTGAGAGGACAGAGAAGGTTTGGGGGCTTTTTGTTTCTTTGTAGTAGGGTTGGTCCCCTCTTGCTGAGTAAGTACGTACCTTTGTCCTGCTAGAAACATGTACAGGCATTTCACAAATTTCTTTTTTCATTATATAGATTCCTCTCTGCAGCTTTTACTCAGCCAAGTGTCTGCACAGAGTGGGTATTGTAATAAATGAGTTGCTAACATGCAAATAGAGTTATTTCTTCTGCTTAAATCAAAAAGATGCTTTTGAAGAGTGTTTGGACTGTTCTTTTTATCAAAAAAGCATTAACTTTGCATTTCATACCAAGAATTTCAAAGCCCCTAACTCTTACCCCAGAACAGGTTTAAATACAAGATAATCTGCAAAGGATGGTTAGCATAAATTACATTCTTCAAAGTTAAATGCTATGTAAAAGTTAATCCTTGAAGCTAATTTTTGTTCTGGGTATTAAATCAAGAAGTGTTGTTCTGAACAGATTTTATTCATGTTTTTAATAGGTTATCAACTAGTATGTATGTTTTTAATAAAATGTGGTGTCTGTAATAAACTGTATTTTTAGTCAGCTAGCATCCAGTTTGTTTCTAAATCCATTTCAGTCCAGAATTTAACTGATGAGAGGCCTTGTGTATGTTTGGTTTCAGCCATCTTGTTATTTATTTAACTGACAGTCTGACTCAGAAGAATTTTCATCTTTACCACGATTGCACAAGGACAGGAAATGTCAAAGTCTTGAAACTGTGGCAACTTAAGTAAGTTCAGGTAATCCCTTAGCCTAAAAACATACACTTCTACCGCTGCAGAGAGAGGACTTCCAAACATGTAATTGCTTTCAGCCCTGGAAAGCTGCAAGACAGTAGATTTTACTTCTGTGGCTAAAGCCCCTCTACAACATTAGCTCCTCACAAAGAAATTCCTTGGGCTTTTTTTTTTTTTAATGTACAAATTTTATGATTCTCTCCCAGATTTACATAATGAACTGGCAACAAGTAACAAGGATTATCATCATCCTTAGATGTAAAATGATTGAAATGGTAATTCCAGTAGCATGCAAGAATTTTTAAGCATAAAGGTCTTTATAAAACTGACTATTCATTACTTGTCATTGCATCTCTTTTTTCCTCAGATTTGTGGGAATTTTGTTTTCTTCTGTTGTATGAGACAAAATCCATTTCCTACAATGCTCTGCAACTGTAACCTAACCGTTTCCTTTCATGGATGGTGGCGATGCCCTTGGTCCCTACCTGCTCTGGTTCTGTGGCAGCTCTTAGTCTTCAAATGGGATGGCCGGTTTCTGTGAGAGGCTGTGGTGCCTGGCAGGGACTAGGGGCACATGGACTTCCAAACTCGGTCTCTCTTGCGCTGTTGCCTGAAATCGCAGAGGACTGAGCCTGATGATCCTCTCAGCTATTGCTGGGTCTGGGCCAGGGTGGTTTTGCCAGTAACAGTTCTAAAGCACAAACAGCGCTGTTGCACTGAACCTTTTCATCATACTGCATACTCCCTATGAAGTGCTTTAAAACAACATCTTTTGATGACTCTTGCTGCACCTACAAACTTGGCTACTTACACACAGTAGCTGGAAGAGGTTTGGGTTTTTTTCTTCAATCTGCTTTGCAGACATTCTACTCTGGGCCTGTCCGCCCTGAAACATACAGCCCTGGCATAGGAAGGGCTATGGTTAAACAGGTCCAGATGAATTAAGAGCCCTTTCCACTCACTGAGCTGCTGTAGACTCTGGTGAGGAAACAGCTGTGCTGTAAATGGACTGTCTAATATGTTTGAAGGGGAAGTAATTTATTAGACACCTCTGAGACAGGAGGCAAATATTATCTTCATCTTACAGATGGTGGAGTTAAGACACAGAGCTGTTTTCACAACTGTAGCTAAAATTCAGGTTACACATTATTTTGTGTTAAATTCAGATCAATTACTTTTTTGAATTAGAAATCATCCAGAACAGCATTGCACCTAAAAACTTGAAAAACCATTTGATTTATTTGTTATATTTACACATTTGTCTTTAGGCTAAAATTTGAACTTTTTGGAATGTTTTTGTGTAATCAACTCTATTTTTAGCCCTTCACACCTTTTTGCTATTTAACAAGTATTTTAATAAAAGTAATTTTTTCCCTTAGCCCAGTAAGTATATCCGTGTTAAAAGTTCAACTATACAAAGTGCCTAGAAAAGTATTCAGTTCAGTAATTGGTCACTTCATATTTCTTTCAAATTTTTCTTAATCAAGTCTTGTAATAAATAAAGACTAATACCAACATGACAATGCTGGTTTTTTCCAAGTGTTCATTTGCCAGTTTTAACAAGATAAAGAAATGTATACTTTATGTGGACATTGTTTTACAAAAAAGAGAGAGAGAGAGAGAAACCAAACGTCCAAAACAAAAACCAACACCCCAAAACAGACGAAAAGGAGGACACAAAGGAACACACATGGAATGATGGAAAGGAACAATGATATTGCACAACTTCAGGTCTCTTCCCAGATTTCGATCCATGTAATTAGGTATGTATGAATTCAGCAAAAAACTGTGTCCAGATAAACGTGTAGCAATTTGAGTGACTCTAGAACTGTAGACCACTTTCAAGTCCTTCTGACTGTTACTTGGGAGTTCTTCTCTAAGAGAGCAGGTTGCTGTCAGCTGCAGGAATAGTAAATAAACCAACATGTTGATTCTACACTTTGCTGACCAACCCTTCAAAAGTTATCCAGAACGTGCAAAATTCTTTTATATTTTAAATACACTAAGAAGTCTTCAAAGTACTTGAGTTTTTAAACACAACTTGTTGTATCAAGTACTGAAACTATAGATGAAAAACAATCAAGAACGTTCCCTGATTTGTTGTGGTTAACTTGAGATTGCATCTCATTTTGCAAGACCAGGACTTCTCAATGTATCAGCATTGTGTTGAATGTATGTAAGTCATAGTAGGGTACACTAAGGAAAAAAAAAAAGAAAAAAAAAACAAAAACATGCTAAGTGGATAAAAGGTCTTTACAGCTACAATCTTTGCTATACCCTCTCTTAACAAGCACATACTGCTTGCTACAGAAATTAGCTAATTGTGCCATTCTGGCTATAGTAGTACTTTTTACACCCTCAACTGCTAGTATGACAGCCTGTGTTTATAGAAACTTTGCATTTACGTGCAGAACAAAATATGTTTTTCTCGTATCTGATTTCATACCTGTTTGGTGGACTGATGTGTCAGCCAGCAGGGCTCAACAGATACATTTAATACAGGAGACTGAGATACAGTATGTTTATTCTTAACTTCTGATAACCTAAGAACTACAAGAACGAGAGATGCAGTATCCATTTGCTATAATCCAAGACAACCATTTTTAGGGAGAAAAAAGTGGAATAAGTGATCAACACTAACATTACATTAGTTCCAAATTTATTTTTTTCAGTCACGGTATCTTAATTATTTATTGTCCATCTGGCCCACTTTTAACCTGATCAAGTTAAAGGTGACGTATTAGAGTTTAAGGACTCCTGTTTCATCAAAACTGAAGCAAGTTCTAAAAACCATGAAACCATAATTTCACTGTAGGACTTGTTTCCTATCTTCATATTCCGCATCACTTGTAGAAAAGGGATAATGCATCTCAGTTTGCTTACAAGCTAGGAGATCACTTTGAAGTCTGCATATTCCTAACTGCAAACAAAATATAGCACTTTAAACAGGTTATAAATAAACTGGTTTTCAAGCATAGAGCCAGCCCAACAATAACAATACACTATTAAAAAGACCTAAGGCAATGAATTCCATCTCCAATGGAGAAGAAAAAAAAAAAAAAAAAGAAAAAGAACTGTGCAAACAAGCTTAAAACTATTTCTTTGTGCCAGTGTTATAAAATGTAGATTTCAATAAAGCCTTGACCCAAATGCCAGGACTTGTGAAAAGAATCAGAACAAAACTGGTTACTTTATTTAGGAAAAAAATACTCTTATCTTGCTGCTAATAAAATTGGATACACGCAGTTTAAACATTTACAGTTGCTGTAACACTTTACACAATTCCTATATACGAGTGTAAGAACAAACATTAAAAGACAATGGTGGGTCAAGGCTTTACATTAAAAATAACAACCTACTTCTCTATAGTCTCTAAAATACTATGTGTTTTCCAATATTTGCAGCCATTCAGGAATATTTTTTATTTATTTATTAGGAAATGTGTACTTTGTGCATGATCTTAATTCCTAATTCCTGGCTCTTTGGGCTGAATGACAAAAGGATCAAACCCATTAAAGTGGATGGTCTCCTTGAAGGTTCAGTGGAGAAACCCTGGCTCAGTTAGTCTCGTATGATGAAAGCAGTGCTGCATCCACTGGCTCCATGCAGGATGGACAGGTAAAGGATCTCATCAACCAGTCATCTATACAGTCCAGGTGGTAAATGTGCATGCACGGCAGAAATCGGATAGGGTCCCCGTAAACAAAGTCCATCATACAAATGACACATCTGGGGGGGGAAAAAAATTACAAAAATATTTAAGCTGCTGTTACCATGCTGGAAATGAAAGTAGTGTAATAGCTACTCCTGAATATATTTGAGTCAAACAAACTTGTAGTACTTGCAGATACTGCGAGGAGTTCTTAGCTCTGTCAGTGCTGGCTCCACCAAGCACTAGATTTTTTATGTATTTCCTTTGTAGTATGTGCCCACGGTTACAATGTTAGCGAAGGCAGGGAGCCACCTGTAGGCATGGCGGGGGCAGCCCAGCAGACTGCATAAAATCAGAAATGGTAAAAGGGAGCCATAAAGGTTGGGAAGTAAATTATTTCCCCATGAAGAAAGGATAAAGAGGAAAAAAAACCTACAAGGGCATGAATTGCATGGGTCAGGAAAGTAAGTTTCACCTGTAACAGGAAAACAGGTGAGGATAAAGGACAGAGCCTTCTGCATGGTCATTTTTTTCAGTCCCTGAAAATAAGGCAAAATCAGGAGGACAAGATCAGGTTTCCCAGGGCAGTATCATAAGCCAATGTGACAGCCACATTAGTTTAGTTAGGTTTCTGTAACTTACTCTCTGATCTTCTTCTCGGAGCCATCTCTTCCGGGATCATAGACTCCTTTAGGTAGATGCTGAATAAGGCCTATCCTCTGCGCTATTCTGATTTGTTCCTCTTCTGTCAGCTGCGTTGCTAGCCGAGTCTGGCTAGGAGTCGGGTGATAAACAGGAACAGGGACCTGCTCCTAAAATCAAAATATTTCAGTTAGAACATGCATTCCTAGGCTTTCCTAGCATTTCATAGCACAGTACAGGCAACTTTTCCTCTCTTTAGTCCTACAAATGCCTGTATGAGCTCCCACTCCTACTTTGCAATTTGGGGGCTATAATTGTATTGAGAATGGGATAAAGAACTGAGGCCAGTATCTTGAGCAAGGAGCTGCTTGTGGTTGTTCTCTGCAAGAGCTTTTTATCTCCGGGAATCATTCACCCATGAAATACATGTACAACAAACTCCAGGTGACAGCAGGCAAATAAACCTTATGGGTGAACTACTAAGATACTGAATTGAACAACGTAATGGCTGAGGAAGAGCCCCCAGTATTTGCAACACTAAAGTATGTTTTTTTTACATTTAGGAAGAATTACTTGCAAAGATGAGGACAGCACCCCTTCTTAAGAGTTTTAGAGAGGAAGGTTCTACTGGTTCTGCAAATAACTAAAATTCACGTGAACTCTTCCAGGCCACACAAGTTCCAATCCAGAACTGTAGATTTAATTCTTCTGTGTTTTAAGAAGTGTCACATGGACAATAAAACAAATAGCTTAAGTAAGTAATCCAAGTTTTACATTTGTTCTCATACATTAATATGATTTTACAAGTTCTCCCAAGCTGGACTTCAACTGCTAGATGTTTAAAGTACGTATTTCCCAAACAAAAAAATGGGGAACATGTAGGTATTATGCAGTCCTTCTACCAGGTTCTCAGAACCTTCTTTTGAATATTAACAAACTTTAGATCAAGTATTTTCCCTAACATTTATATTAACATGGTACTTATTTTACTTGCTTTAAAAGCACTTTTTAGGACATAAATACCAATTTTGAACAGGAGACACTATGAGGACAGTATTGGCCAATAGCCATAAATCTGCTGTTAACAGGGAGGCTATTTCTTGCAAGAGGCCTATTTTAATGGTACTTTTTAAACAGCAGAAAAAAAATTCAACTTATAGATGTGTTCTGGTGCACCAGAGACACAATAGCAGCAATTCATCTGCTTGAAAAAAATGCAAAAGCTGATGTTTCAAAGGACACTGCTGCAAAACAAGCAGACTGCAGGAGTTGGAGCTGCACCACAGGAAGCGCTGACGCAGCACGCAACACCTCCGACAGAGTTCCCATCGCCAAACTCTCTCTCATCACCTATACGGGGAAGACATGGGCTTTCACCCTCTGCGACGGAGCAACCACCTTCCGAAAGGTGCATGTCCTTACAGAGCATGGCCCATTGTGGGCATCTCCAGGTATCTGTAGCAGCAGGAACAGAGCTGCGCTCCCCTCTGCTGTTCCCTCTTCGCCTTTTGGCCTGCTCTAGCAATGGTCTAGTGCAGTGTTCAGCTGACACCAACACCTGGCATGGCCCAGATAAGGGGTTTAATGCATGTCATACTGCGCTTGTAAAACCTGATAAAGCGAGTCTTCTTTCACTGCTAGGAAGCACAGCAAGCAGACAGACAGACAGGACTCCCTGGAAGGACGGGGGAAAGCAGCCAGAAGGGCGTACAGCCTCTTGCTGGCCGGTGCTGGGGAAGCCCAGCAGCAGAAGTCCTTGCTTACAAGAAATGCGAATCAAAAATACAAGGCTGCCGGGCAGTTCTTCTTTTAACACGGTGCCTACCACTAGCAATTCAGCTGTGGGGTAAAATCCAGTCTTCTCACTAGGATTCCCCCCTCTGATTTCCTAGCAGAACTCAGAGGAAATACGAGAAGGCTCAAAAGACGAAGTGCCAGTGGTTCTGTAAGTTTGGTTAATTTCCTAACTACTCTAAACTGTACTTCACAGAATCGCACATTTCCACTAGATCAGCTGCCTTTTAATGGTTTAAGTTATTTAAATATATTCCCTAGTCATTGTCTGGATAGGGAAGAGCACCAACTGAATCCAGAGATGACCTGTCAGATACAACAGGATTCATGAAGTGGCTCTGCAACCTTTGGTGCCAGCAAAATAAAGCATTTTTTCCCCTCCCAAATGCTGCAGCAGACCCTCTGCACTGAACACATCAGCTCGAGGCAGAGCCCAGTCCTGGTTTTATGTTTCAAGAACTTGCCACCACAAACTATCAGTAACTTCACCACCACCACCCCCCCGAGGCTTTGCTATACTTCTTTAGACAGATTATTAAATCAATAGGAGAAGACATTACTGCTTTATTTGTTACAAAGATACTCCTTCATTTGTTATAAAGACGTACAGAACACTTAGCATTTGGAGAGAGGTGCACTTGCCTTCCCATCTTAGAAAGAAAGAGGAGCAGTATAACCAACGGCACACACGGCACGGGTCAGTGCTTGTAAGGGCCCAAGGAGGGGAGGAGGCTACTGTACTTAATACAGCCCCCCTTGGCAACACCATGACTGCAAGTGATAATGCAGAAATACAAGGAAAGGCAAAAACAGGAGGAGGAAAAAAGAGCCAAGCAACTCTCAAAACGTCTGAAAGTAGCATTGACAACTGACAGCGAATGCCTATAGCAGAAGAACAGCAAACTGATCATCTCAGCAGAAATTATACAGCAAAAGGAAATCACAGTTAAGCGGGGAGTCTGTTGTGAGTTAGAACTATCACGTTTGGACAACTATGAAATGAGTAATCAGTTGCACTATCCAACTGATGACTGCTTCAGTTAAGTTTTGGGCAATAAATTAACACAACTTTTAAGCCTCTAATAGCCAAACAGGAACAAAACCTCATTCCAGTCTTCACAGGCACTAGCTGTGAGCAACCACCAAGGGACTATGTGCCTGAGGAACCCATTTCTGCATTACTGTACAGAACACTTAGCATTTGGATGCACTCTCCCGTGGGTGTCGTCTTCCCCATGGAGACCTGAAGAAGAGGGGCCTGATGGACCCGCGGGGCCCCCTTCCCATGCCAAATACACAAATGCTTTTCTGACCGCCAGCGCTGCATGGAAACGCTCGTTTTGGTCTCAGGTTCCCTCCCCGCAGAGCCACCACCCTGTGCAACGTGTCTGACATAACCAGTTAAGGCAAGAATTTATAGTTGCCAGCTGTGGGCTTCTACAATTTCACATACTAGACAAAAGTCTCTTGTCAGATGAGTAACTTTGGGTGAAAATGGTGCTGTCTTTCATCATGACATCTTCATGCCTGTAAATATAAAAAACTGGCATTGGTGTGGCTGCCAAGCTGTTCTGAAAAATGCATAATTTGTACTACTGCAAATTAAAAAAGAGTGACCACTCAATGCCCATGATCCGGTGCACTTAACACGCTGTCTGGTGGCACTTTAATCTCACCTCCCGATTACTATTAAAAGCCTGCCCAAAGAGCAGTCCCCTGGATACAAACGTATCAGTAAAATAGAAGAACACAGCTGCGCACATTGCAGAGTCTCAAATTATAGGGTACTCCGAGAATAACCTTTTCAAACCAGTCCTCTCCCCTCCAACAGATAAAAAGAAAAGGTGTATTTATACCTGTATGAGTCTAAAAATATTTTAAACTATTTATTCATGAGAATATGAAAGCCCAGATTTCTTGGACTCTGTTCGCTGAAGTGACATTCGATATCCCCAGGGGGGTCAAAGTAAGTGATGGAGCAGACTGCACAAAGCACTCCCTCAACTAGACCCCCACCACCTCCCACCAGTCGAGCTGGGCTCCTTCAGCCCCCGGCAGCCCCGCTGGCACGCACCCAGGCTGGCCCCGCACGCAGCCGCATCGGCAGGCGGGTCCCTCCCGTTTTCCCCTCCCC